>NW_028282358.1:0-51945 GCF_059751285.1 Brachycentrus maculatus | reverse complement strand
TCCCAACCCCAACCCCAACCCCAACCCCAACCCCAACCCCAACCCCAACCCCAACCCCAACCCCTAGAGGATGGCAAACCACATAATTTGAGCATGATATTCGGTCTTATATGGATGCTATTTAAATTGAGAATGTATACTCTCTTCAAAGATATAATAAATTGTAGTACATAGGGTCTGACATGTCAAGAATTAAGACACTCAAAGATGGAGCATATTAATATGACTAAAAATAGTTGCTAGGAGAAGGGTCATTTGCTTCTGTTTTCAAGGGCATCATCACCGAAAATAACAGAGTTGTGGCTGTTCGATTATTGCCTTTGAACTTGATCAAGCAATATGGCGATAAGATTAAGGAAATCATTCGAGGAGAAGTTGGAGTACTCAAGGAGCTCTCCCTCTCCGACTCCCCTGATGCAATATTTACGACCAAGATCTATGACTGCTTTATGACCGAAAGAAACGTAGTCATGATACTGGAGTTTTGCCCTGATGGCAACCTTGAAGATGTAGTCAAGCAAGGAGCTCTATCAGAAAAGGCGGCACTGCCCATTATCTTTCAGCTCGCCAAAGGGCTTCAATTTATCGCCTCTGAGAAGGTTGTGCATCGGGACATCAAGCCTGACAATATTTTTGTGAAAAGAGAAGGAAACCATAAAATATTTAAGCTTGGGGATTTTGGGTTTGCTGTGAAGAAACAACTCAACCAGTAGATTGTTGGGACTCCAATATTCATGTCTCCTGAACTGTTCAGAGAAGAGTCGTATGGATCTGAGGTCGATGTCTGGGCCTTTGGGCTGATGGTTCACTACATGCTGTTTAAGTAGTACTATTTCATCGGAGCATCCGAAAAAATTATCAAGCAGAAGGTCCTAAACGATCAGTATACTCTGAGAAAGCACCACTCCTAAAAAGTATCAAAATAAATGGCAGACTTTCTAACAAAATGCCTGCAGATGAATAAGAACAATAGAATTCCGGCCACAAAAATCAGCGAACATCCAGTCTTCAATAGTGTCAGAAGCTCAACTAGCCAAATGATCGACGAAGTAAAGTCTTCGTCCAGCCAGTTCGAAAGCAAGCTCGTCAAGGCAACCGTAAAGGGAAAAATGATGAATGAAATCATAAAGTTTAGCTTCTTGAGAGATCTTGCAATAGTGTTTGCCAAGTATGACCCCTACAATCTGGCCAGCTTATACATCTTCAAGTATAATCTGGGCGAGCTGGCCAAGCTGAGATAACTGTATGCACAGAAGAAGAATATCTTGGGAGACCCTGAGTGGGAAAAGTTCTGCCTATCTCAGGACTATGGCAGTATCAAAGAACTCCTAAATACGGTCATAGGCCAGAATTAAAGCTGCTTCGAAAACAGTTTCAATACCCTCATGCCCATGATCAATCAGCGGTATGGCCCAAGCGTGGCTGAAGGAATTTCAGGAAATCTGGGCTCAGGCCCGATGGCTCAGATAAGCCCCAAAATGTGTGACCATGAAATCAAAACCAATTGGCTGCCCAAGTTGACTCAGCAAAAAACACCAGAGAACTACCAGCTGTCCCTGGAATGCATGATGGCCCTCGCCATTTTCGAGAGGAGTGAGATCGATTTCGACTTCTCGTCGTTTTAAATGAACAAAACAAAGCTTTCACCCGGCGACAAGTCCAGGATTATGGAGGATTCTTTCAAGAGGTCAAAAATTCGATGATTTCTATGTCATGATTATTGCTATATTGCCCGTAAGAAACCATTACTTCGAGCCTACTTTTTTATTATCGAATGTAGTTCTAAGTCCGAATAAGCCTGCACCTCATATATAATTCGATGATAATCCGCTTCTGATTTCAGAACCTAGTTGAAATAAGGCAGTAGGAAAGGAATATAGTAGGAACAATATATCATAGACACACTCTCGAAGCAGTCTGACTAGTCGAAATCTTATGCTTGACAAGGCTTTTTTATTTTAAATTGATCGTTAGAACATCTTCTTGAATCGAAGCTAGATCCTGCCGCAAACAGGAGTATCTTTTGGTCAATATGTCCAGTTTTTATATCTCGTCATCGATGCTCATCAGATGGCGGTTCTCTTTGCTTTTGACAATTCCTAGCAACATTTATTTCATGCTGTAGCTGTCATGGGGGCTCATGGTTGCTGTGAGTATGAACTTCTCCTGTTCATCTTCGCATGGCTCAGTCAGTATCTTCTTTATACTTCGGATTTGCTGGCGCTTGACCCTTGCCTCGTTTTAGTGCTCCTTCAGATATTTTATTTTGGGAAACTTCACTATTTCTCTGAGGATCTTGTCTTGCTTCGAGTTTGTGAAGCTCACCTTGGAAGCATTATGCGTGAGGTGCTTTTCCAGAGGCGATCTGAGAACAGTCTCAATGCTGCTGTTTTCGCATTTTCGCAGCAATGGCTTAGATTAGGCGTTCCATTTCTTATTTTTGTTGGGTTTATGAAGTTTGCTGAATTTAGGCTGGTTACTATGATTACAAGAGTCCTGTTGATGACTATAGTCCTGCTGGTTGCTCTTTGAAATGTTAAAATCATACTGTTTTTCGATGGACTTATTGCGCTGGAGTTTGACTGCACAGTTTTCTTTATTTTCTTTGGCATTGAGATAGGCATAAAACTGATTCTGCTGCCACTTTTTAATTTGTCCACTCATCCTTATTTAGTTTAGTATTTTGTTAATAAAAACTTATTTATTTATCGTATTTGCATTAAATTTAATACGCTTTGATATTTCCATTGTTTGGCTCAGTCGGCGAATAGCCAAATATGGCTTCGTTTATTTTTTTATTTATAGTGAAAGGATGTCTCCATAAGCAGGAATAGAAGCATTAGCGAATTTCAAAAACACACCGGAGGCGGAATCGAACCGCTATGCATCACTGCATCTTCAGGATTTGAAGTCCTGACAGCCCACCATGGGCTACTCACCGATGCAGTAGTTACTCAGCTTGACTTTATTTATCCTAAATCGCTTTTTACATCAGAAAGGCTGCCACAATGCGATGTTTTTGCAAAAGCAATTTGTAGCGATTTCCCTTCCGCAGAATTAATCAGTATAAATTAAATCAGACATCTCAATATAAAGTCAAAAAAGTCAAACCAATCATTCATTATAACGCCGAGTGGGCTATTATTCTAATATTCCATTTCTGTACATGATAATTTCAAGTTCCCTCTCAAAGAAAACAGATACCGTCGGTTACTCTTCCAACCTATTCATACGCTCAGATGGCTTCAAGAAGATGGTGAAGAACTTAGGAGTCAAGAAAACCAACCAGCAGATTTACCTATCTCCAGACAACCACTCGAAACTGCACACATCTACAGGCCTTCGAAGGTACACAAAGGAGTACAGACTGGGTAAGAACGCAGAGGATGCGGATCGGGAAAGCTAATTCGCACAGCACGAGTTAAGGATTCAAACATCAAGCAAAGACCTTTCGAAAAGGAAAACAGTTTCGATAAATGCAGGATTGAACTACGACAAAAGAGGAATATAGTTTCTCAAATATGAGCAGGAAGAGTAGCAGTGCTTCAAAGACATCTGCAAGATATTGCTGGTTTGATTCATAATGTCGAATTATTCATTCAGTTTTCATCAAAACTCAAACATCATCTTTTTCATTGTCCCCATCCTCCTTGTTGTCCTCCTTGTTGCCCTTGCTGTCCTCCCCAACCAGCTTGTTGCCCTCCTTGCTGCCCTTGCTGTCCTCCCCAACCTGCTTGCTGCCCTTGTTGTCCTCCCCAACCTTCTTGTTGCCCTTGTTGCCCTTGTTGCCCTCCCCAACCGGTTTGCTGTCCTCCCCAGCCTCCTTGTTGTCCTCCTTGCTACCCTTGTTGTCCCCCCCAGCCTGCTTGCTGTCCTCCCCAACCTGCTTGTTGTCCTTGTTGTCCTTGTTGTCCTTGTTGTCCTTGCTGTCCTTGTTGTCCTCCCCAACCTCCTTGTTGTCCTTGCTGCCCTTGTTGCCCTTGCTGTCCTTGTTGTCCTTGTTGCCCTCCCCAGCCACCTTGCTGCTGCCCTCCCATTGGTTGACCCTGATACTCCATGGTGATTAACAGCACACCGGCTGGCCTTCCTTTGAGGTTTAACTGGACATTATAGTTCGATGCTTTGTTTGGCGAGGCGTAGAGCTGCTCTAAGTTATAAGTTCCTTCCCCAACGAGGTCATCCTTTCCGAAATCGTCATCATAGACTTAGACTTTGAGCATTTTATCTTGGGAATTGAAGACAAGAGAATCGTTCCATTGTGGGGATTTTCCTCCTCCACTGCAAGTTTTTGACCTCTGCTTTTCTTGTCCAACAAAAACCACACAATAAGGGTCCTATATAATTAAAAACGCTACTTGCTTTCCGAAACTATCGTTATCTTTGATAAGATTGGCCGATACTGGCTTGGCAATGACTGGCATTTGATTTTATAATATGATATAGGATACAGGCTTTTCACATTAATTTAAACCTTTACTTTAAAGCATACTTATTTTTAAGCCGAATTATATGAGTCCCATAATTTAATTGTGGGAGCCCTGAGAATTTATGTCTTGTCTGCCGAGTCCTAATCGATCAATTAATTTTTCCCATGAACAAATTTCAAGTTAACCGACTAATATGGCGAATAACATAAATTTATTCCTTAATTATAATGTCATAAGCTTGTATTCAGAGGTCAGTTTATTGCATGCTGGGTTGTTAAACAACAATTTTAAGCGGCTCGAATTTCAGACTCATGGCATGCGAAACTGTGTTGTCTGCACCTAAATTCCGCCTTGAGGTAAACTTGAAGAGTAGCTACAATCCCTGAGAACTGGCTTGGTGGCAAATACGCAGGGATGATATAATTTCGGATCTGGTGAGTGACCTTTGGTTATATTAGCTTTTAATAATGCGTTTGGAATAATTATGAATGATGAACAAGCTATATAGAAGAAAAGCATGTGAAATCGAATCGGATAAGGAGATCTACCAAAATCATTTGAGCCGCTTAGAAAAACTCAAAGAGGGCCAGAGTCCATAACAACGCAAAAGAGATCTTGCGGGCAAAAAACTGCTGGGCACCATCAATGAGGTCAGGAAGATCCGAGGCTATAACAGGGACTTTAAATTCAAAAAAATGAAGTCAATCGAGAAAATTTAAAAATTAAAACAAATCAATTACGCCAATGTCAAATCGGTCATCAAGGGAGCGATTGAGAGAGAGACTCTCCCTGTCGCGACCAAGCATAAGCCTAACTTTTAAATGATATTTCAAGAGAACCATAGGATACTCAACAGAATCCTCAATGCCAAGCCCAAGGTCAATTTCCAAGCCTGCGAAACTCCCACTTTCAACAGCAAGGCGCTTCCAAATATTGCTGATGATTTCTCAGTGATTTATGAAAAATCGAAATTGAGCCAAAGCAGCAAGGAAAGGATTAAACTCCAACTCGGAAAAAGCGACCACTACGTTAAGATATTTCTGCTTTTCGACAGCCTCAACCTGGAAGCTGTATTCAAATAAAGTTAGTAGCTATTTTGCTTGGAGGCCTTCTGTGGCAGCAAGGGGAGTCGCACAGAAAATATCGTCCTCAGGGATTTCAGCACCAAGCAAATAGTCCTGAAAGTGCCGCAAAACGAGTACAAAGCTCACACTATCCGCCTCAGTTTCATCAAAATACTTGACAAAAAGTAACTGACCAAAGGAGTCGTCGAACTGGACCCCGAAGATTTCCAGGTAGATGCCTAAAACTATTACACCCAGCGATCCGGGAACATCCGTCAGATACATATCCGCAAAGAAGTTTATACTGCCAAGGGGAGACAAGAAATAAAACCCAAGTTAGAAATGTGGGGGGAAAAGAAAATATAACGAAAATAGAAGAATCTATAAAACAAAGCTTTTAGGACATCGACGAACTGATTTGAAAATCTTATTATCAACAGCATCATCGCACTATTGCAGTTTAGTTTATTATTGACAGTTAAAATTTATATTTATTTTCACAAAGTTAGCTGAATCATGCGTCTGATTTAATCATTTAAACTTTCTTCTTGAGCGCATCTCTGACGCCCTTCATAACTAAAAGGCTGATTTAGTGGCTATCCTTTGCCTTAATCATGGTTCCCTTATTTTTCAACTTTTCGATTTGTTCGCAATAGTTTTTTTTCTATTTTTATTATTTCTTCAGCCGTCTATCTCTCTCTTCTATTTCATACTTCATCTTCACCAGTTATCGCTCCAACTCACTCTATTTCTGCTCCTTGTTTTTAAGTTTGAGCTGCAGTTTGTTCGTAATGAGCTGATGCTCGTTGATGTTGACGCAGTTCTCGTGCTTCGCTTTGGATGTGGCAATCGAAAAAGAATCTGATTCGAGCTCCACGACCTTTTCACGTGCTCTCTCCAGTTGCTATTTCAGCTCGAAGACTTCCTCCTTCATGCCAGATATTTTTTGGAGGTATTTATTCTCCTGGTCCAGCAGCTATTTCTTCAAGATGACAATGATTTACTCATTCGAGTCGGTCATGACCTTGTTTGTCGACTCCTCTTAAAGCTCTCGCTGCTACTTCTGTTGCAACTCAATCGTCTTTTCATCAAGGTCCCTCTTTAGTTTCTTGGTGTCCTCCTGCAATTTGAGAATTTTGGCTCGCAGCTGGCTTTTTTCTTCTGAGTCCAACAAGAACTGATTCCTCAAGGACTAATTTTAAGAGTAGAGGCCTTGGTACCGGAACTCGAGTTCATCCATTTTGCCCTTGTCCTCCTTGCCAGCAAACTTCCCCTCGCTCTCATTATAATAATTGGCTTATTTATTGAGACTTGACTCCTGGATCAGATTCATGAGTTCAGTCATCGCACTTTCCTTGAGGGACATGATTTGAGTGATGAACTTCTCCTTAGATTAGCATTCGATACATGCGATAAAGAATATCTACAGCAGTATCATGTAACTCTATTTTTATTCTCCTTTAGCCATCGCCAGCAGGTTAATCGAAGGCAAACCCGTAGGAAACAGAGAGTTCAGCTGGTTATGGTAGTATGATTATAAAGCCTTATAAATAGCCTTGAAGTTTATGTACTTTGTTTGCCACTCGTTCGAGTTTTCAGCCTATGCGAAGTATACTGCTTCGAAACCAGGGATTAGTTCAGCTAGTTTTCCGAAGATTCTTTCGTCCGCCAGATCTTCCTTTTTGAGGTTAGGGCGACTGAGAACCTGCTGCAACCAGCCAAGCAATGCCAACTCTCTTTACATAGAAGTTATTAAATATTAAGCTAATTGAATTCGAAAATTTAAATGTCCTCATACAAGATCAGTCAACTATTTACTTCTTCGTGCCCTGCCAGGTCCTCCCCAGCGCCTTATATATCACCAAGTATGCTTCTTCGTAGACATCGCATGGTAGTCCCATCGTGAATATTTGCTTGGTCCCATATTACTCCACCTTGTACACTTTTTGGCTACTGCTGAATTTGGTTTGATTGGCACAGAGGTTTGACTCTCCGGTGCCAGGCTTCTGACTGAATAGTTGGAAACCAAAGCCAGGTTTGGTGAAGAGCTCTTTATCGTTGAATGATTTCCTCAAGACATATCCTCCGACCATCTTTGGAAAGTCGATTTAGTCAAAATCAAAGGCTTATTGCGAAATTATCTAGGTAAGGACGAACTGCAGATGGTAATTTCGAGCCATTGCGCCCATAATCGGGTTGCCAACAAATTTCGGGCTCACATAGTGCCGTTTTTCATAATCTGCGTCCGAGAAGAAGATTTAATATTTGAGGAACGGTTGCAGTGATCGTCTGCATTCAATTTTAAAGTCCATATATATTCCTCCATTGTGGTAAAGTAATTCGTATCGAATTAAGTCGGCAATTGGGGCTTTGTACGACCTATTTTGGCCTTTCTCATATTCCAGGGATCGCCAAATTATGGAGTAAGTTAAAGGGAAATTTTGAACCGTGATGTTTTAAATCGTCCAAAAGTAAAATTCAAAGGTTGGATTCTTTAACTTTAGTGTATCAAGAAGAGCCATTCGGAACTCACTGATATGATTATTTCCAATCCATATATGATGTATCTTCTTTTCAATTTTATCTGGGGCTCCCCTGCGAAATGCAATATTCTACAAAGAATTGAATTTGTAAGGGGAAAGAGCAGAAATTGTTGTCCATACCAGATACATTCTTAAACTACTTTATTGGCTTTTTTATTTTTCAGTCATTACTCTCGGAATTACTCGGAAAAGATATCGCTGAATTTCAAAGACTTGGTACCTGATCATTTCAACCATTGGGAACACGAAAGAAGCTTCAGTTTCGTAAAATTATATTTCGTCGCACTTCAAGATCCAAAAATAGAGCAGTCTAAACAGATCCGACTTGAAAATTTGGAGGTCTTTGAATAAATTATGGAAGTCAGGACTTTCTTTACGAAAAGTATTAGATATACGACGATACTTTTTGAGGGAAACTGTCTCCTGATTCTAGTTAATAAAACTGGAAATGTAATAGTGATACTTTTCGTTGATGCTTCTCTAAATTACAGAAATGAATTGCGGCGCGAATTCGATGTTTTGCCGCGATGAGACGATAAGCGCGCGATCGGGGCAGTAAGTGTAGGCCGATTCGTAGACTCCGAGCGAGGACACAGTGCGGTTGGCTCTGATGCGGAGGCGTAGTCGCGAAAAGTCGAAGTTGCCGACAATAAGCTTTCCAATTTCCCAAAGGCTTTAGCCGGCAGCGATCTAAGGATAGTTATAAGGCGCGAACACGACGACTGAGAGTTCACTCTTTCCTTCGACTGAGCTCAGACTTTTGAGGTAGGCCTTTGCATCTGCAGCCGAAGCCTTTGAAGGGTCGTTAGGGAAGGAAAGGAAGCAGGTTTTGAGATTGGAAGTGGAAGTGGAAGTGGAAGGCTAATGCGGTTGGTAGAGCGCAAACTCTTTGAACTGCACAACGCTGTACTCGAAACTGTGGACGATTTCCTCGAAGCCTTTCAGCTGCGGGGAGCGCTGAAGGAGGGCGAGGAGGGGGTAGATGATCAGCTCCTCGACTGTGTACTTGTTGAAGAACGCGAAGTTGAGGGGAGTGATGACGCGCAGGAAGGCCGAGTCGAAGAGGAACACATATTGGTTGAGGTCTGCGGGGGCAATGCCGTTGTCGAGGTCCGTACTGTTCAAATCCGGCAGCGCTATTTCGTGTTTACCCTCACCGATTCCGAGAAACGCTCTGCTGCTGAACTCCATTGTGAGCTCCTTCATAGCATTGAGCCGGGTGACGATTGCGTCGCACCCTGGCGCCTCAATTTCGAAGTTGCTTTGCAAGTATGCGATTTTTTTGCAACCTTGAGTCGCATCTTTGAGAAATGAATAATCGGAATCTGTGCTGACTATACTTAAATTCACATCATATTAACTGGATATGAATTATGCTTTTATGCATCTATTTGCAAGCTGATCGAGTGAATCGAGGAATATGACTATCCTTTGAACTTCACTCTATAGTAGATTTCGGGCAACTCGCACTGATTTCTGAGTGACTATGTTAATTCCATTTATGATTGCGCAAATTTGCTTTGAATTCTGCTTTCTTTTTTGTTTAGAAATAGTAACAAGAGCCATTACTCTGTCCGCTGCAGTAGGCTCGGCAAATTTTACTCTATGTTGTATATTGATTGGGGGTTTTGTATCATAGAAATCGTTATTGTATATAGCGTATCGTGATGTGTCATCTACAAATTGTTACGCTTTAAATTCATTAGCTTCAGCAGCATGCAATGAGAGCTAGGCGTTACTATTTGATTTGCTTTTATTAGATCTTGCTGGTTAATCCTTTATGCCAAAAGACAGTATTAAAAGGATGGCTAAGATCGCAATTATTATGATTTTTGGGAGATGGGAAACATTTGGCGATTTCTGCTGCTTTTCGGTTCCTTAATGGAGGCGAGGGATAAAGCTTTCGAACTCTTAGTTAGAACAGGTGTGTGACATGAGTTCAGTATTTTGATGCTTCGAAGATTGCCCAAAACACTATTTATTTCATATTCAAACATAGCATAATTATTCATAATCATATAATCATAGGTTTATCGTTTGCTTCTTTTTTCCGATCCATGTGCCTGCCAGCACCTTATAAAAGACCAAATAAGCTTACTCATACACAGCGCAGGGCAATCCGATTTTGTAGATGTGCTGAGTTTTGGAATCCTTGACATCAAAGACTTTTTGTTCTGCACTAAAATTTGTTTGAGTGGAGCAAAGATTTGGCTTTCCTGTTCCTGGCTTTTGGCTGAAGAGCTGAAATCCGAATCCCGGGACTGTAAAAAGCTATTTTTAATTAAAAGATTTTCGTAGAACAAAGCCACCGACGATTTTTGGGAAATCAGTCTTTTTGAAATCAAAGTTTTCTTATAGTATTAACTAAGTTAGAACAACATGCAAATAATAATTATTCTTCATTGCACCCATGATTCCATTACCGACAAACTGCGGCTTCTTGTAGTGTGCCGGTTCATAGTCCATGTCCACAAAAAATATCTCATATTTCAGGAATGGATCCAAAGATTTCAGACACTCGGTCTTAAAGTCCATGTAGATTCCCCCTTGATGATATAAGGCCTAATAGCGTAGTAGAGAGGAAATTGGGGCACTGTAGGATCGGTTGGATAGTTTCTGATATTCCATAGACCTCTTGACCAGACCATATGTATATGGGAAGTTTAAGAGAGTGATGTCCTTGTCTGTCCATAGTTTATAATTATAGTCTGGGTTCTTTTACTTCACGCTATTGGCCAGAGCTTTCCGAATATCGCTAATGCCGTAATCTCCTATCCAAATTTGATGAATGTTTTTCTCGATTCTGTTTGTCGCACTGCGCCGAAATGCGATATTTTACAATGAGTTATAAGAATAAGGACTCAGTATATGCGAAGTAAGAGCAGGCCATTCGAGGTATAGCTTTATATTTTAAAATTATTTCTTCTCTTGTGGCGTTTCTCGCCTAGGTTTTACAGAAAACAAACTTTCTTCTATTATTCCAACGTTGAGCCTCACCATTTACAGTAGTGTTGACACGAATGAATATTCACTTTCGTAGAACTCTATTTCACGGCACTTTAGTGTCCAAAAATACACCATTTTGAACAAATCCATGCGAAAAATTTGAAGATTCTGTAAGTGGGAAGAAAAATAACGGCCTGAACTCCGAAAGGATCGATCGTATTACAGAGGTGTTGTGAGGGTTACTGTCTCCTGATTCGAGTTAATAAAACTGGAAATGTAATAGTGATACTTTTCGTTGATGCTTCTCTAAATTACAGAAATGAATTGCGGCGCGAATTCGATGTTTTGCCGCGATGAGACGATAAGCGCGCGATCGGGGCAGTAAGTGTAGGCCGATTCGTAGACTCCGAGCGAGGACACAGTGCGGTTGGCTCTGATGCGGAGGCGTAGTCGCGAAAAGTCGAAGTTGCCGACAATAAGCTTTCCAATTTCCCAAAGGCTTTAGCCGGCAGCGATCTAAGGATAGTTATAAGGCGCGAACACGACGACTGAGAGTTCACTCTTTCCTTCGACTGAGCTCAGACTTTTGAGGTAGGCCTTTGCATCTGCAGCCGAAGCCTTTGAAGGGTCGTTAGGGAAGGAAAGGAAGCAGGTTTTGAGATTGGAAGTGGAAGTGGAAGTGGAAGGCTAATGCGGTTGGTAGAGCGCAAACTCTTTGAACTGCACAACGCTGTACTCGAAACTGTGGACGATTTCCTCGAAGCCTTTCAGCTGCGGGGAGCGCTGAAGGAGGGCGAGGAGCGGGTAGATGATCAGCTCCTCGACTGTGTACTTGTTGAAGAACGCGAAGTTGAGGGGAGTGATGACGCGCAGGAAGGCCGAGTCGAAGAGGAACACATATTGGTTGAGGTCTGCGGGGGCAATGCCGTTGTCGAGGTCCGTACTGTTCAAATCCGGCAGCGCTATTTCGTGTTTACCCTCACCGATTCCGAGAAACGCTCTGCTGCTGAACTCCATTGTGAGCTCCTTCATAGCATTGAGCCGGGTGACGATTGCGTCGCACCCTGGCGCCTCAATTTCGAAGTTGCTTTGCAAGTATGCGATTTTTTTGCAACCTTGAGTCGCATCTTTGAGAAATGAATAATCTGAATCTGTCACAATGTCGACAAAATCATAACTAAACTATTCGTTATTAAATCTTTTCATGATGAACCTTTGAGCCAGAATGTCCAAAGAATCCGAAGCAATAAGAATTTTCCTGAAGCCCTTTTTTAACATTAATTTAGCAGCCCTTTCTACATGTTAGTTGACAACATTGATTCCATTAATGAAAGCGCAATACTGCCCAGGGAGGCCGGTGGCATATTCTTTGATAATGGTAATGATCTTCATTTTCCTAAATCGATAGGCAGCTTGGCCAAAGCTTACTCTCTCGGAGACATTGACTCGAATATCCGGAGTTTTATTTTAAATTGCAATTTATTCCACATCATAATTCGACAAAAGAGCATCATACTTATTAGTGATTCTTCTATTTTCATCCTCAACCTCATCTATTTTATTGTTTGGATCTTGAATGGGCGATTATTTTTACAGACCTGGTGTTCCTTATTTTGGTTTGTTATCAGAAGTCGCTTGGTTCTAATCTTGTATTAAGGTGTCCGGCTTTAACTGCTGCTGTGCTCCAGAGTTGTGACTTTGAACTGCATTTCGGAAAGCCTAGGAATATGAATAGAATGCCAATAAGATCATGACCAATAAAAGGCAAACAACAAGCAGCTATTTCCGGCGCATCTGGAATTTTCTCCTGAAGTTCATGCTATCTTCGGGAGGAGCCGGGTATTGGCGTTCTAAAACTTTGCCCTATTCGTCTTCATCATCTGATGCGGTATTATTGATTACATTCATGTTGATTTAAAATCAATTATAATACTATGTGCATTTAATTAATGCAATGGAGATGAAGAGCGAACAGTATTCGTTATTTAGGCTGGCTAATGATTATATTATTAACTTCCAGAAATTAGATGCAGCCAGTCGCCTACATCTACAATGAGCAGATTACGGAGTATATCTTCAGCGAGGGCCACCCCATGAAGCCCAAGAGGATCAAAATGGCACACAGTCTCATATAAAACTATAACCTCACGGACTCCATGAGGGTCTTTCACGGGAGGATGGCCAGCAAGGCATAAATTTGTGAATTTCACCATCCGGACTACGTCGAGTATCTCCACAACTGGGTTACGCCCGACTATAAATCGATTCTCAATTGTATACCTGTGGCGCCCATTGTCAAAATACGCGAAAACTAAAAATTTAATGATATCTACAAAATCAATAAATCTGTCGACTGCCCCTCATTCAATGGCCTCTACAATTTCTGCGAGTTCGCAGTGGGAGGCAGTCTCGATGCGGCCGATTTGATTATTACTGGTGAAGCCCACACTGCAATCAATTGGTCCGGGGGCTATCACCATGCCAAAAAATCTGAAGCGAGCGGCTTTTGTTATGTCAATGATATAGTTGTGTGCATCCTTGAGCTTTTAAAAGTCTACCCTCGAGTGCTCTATATAGACATCGACGTTCATCATGGTGATGGAGTAGAAGAAGCATTTTACCACACCAATCGAGTGTTGACCTTAAGCTTTCATCAATTTTAAGACGACTTCTTCCCAGGCACAGGCGAAGTTGAGTCTATCGGAGAGGGCCATGGCAAGTTTTTCGCAGTTAACGTCCCCCTCCGAAAAGGAACAGATGACTTTACCTATATTGAAATGTTTAAAAAGGTGAGTAGCATTGTTAACAGCTCCTACCGCCCAGATGTCATTGTGCTTCAAAGTGGAGCTGACTCTTTATCGAAGGACCGGATCGGAAACTTCGAGCTCACCATTCGAGCCTATGGGGAATGTGTCAAGCATATTAAAGGCTTTAACGTCCCCTTGATTTTATTAGGAGGAGGCGGCTACACGATTTAAAATGTGGCTCGATGCTGGGCATATGAAACTGCAGTAGTCCTCGGACAATAAATTGACAACAAAATTCCTGAGTACGATTAATTCTATAAATACTATAAAGACGATGGTCATAAACTTCATTTTGAGCCGCAGATGCTGAATAAAAATTTGAACCAGCGCAAAGATTTAGATAACCTGCTGAGAGTAATCTCAGAGAACATGAAAGAAGCTGAAATACGACCATCTGTGGCCTTTCATTACACTCCGAAGAACTTTGTGCCGAGCAATGAAAATGATTGGAAGGTCATTCAAGAAGACGAAGACAGCATTTATGAGGATGCAACCTCAAAGTATTTAAAGTGACAATGTTAATGTATAGCTAAAGTGATAAGTTAATCCTCACATGAAACCAATTATTTATAGAGATAAGTCCATCTTTATCAATTTTCAACAAACTTATCCTCATTCTGCTCAGCAACTCAATGAACAGAACGTAGAGTACTTCAGAGATAGAATGTAGTGGCCGTTATTTTATGATGGCCATCTGTTAATTAATTTTCTTCTAAGAATAACAAGTGCAATTTTGAATTATATTAATTGTGATAATATAGATAATGGGAAACCCGTACAAAACGAATATCTTAGGGGTTGGGGTTGGGGTTGGGGTTGGGGTTGGGGTTGGGGTTGGGGTTGGGGTTGGGGTTGGGGTTGGGACTGTTTGTAACCCCTTGGACATCGCGCGTACCCGGCTCAATATCATGGTTACTCATCAATTATGCAGAGCTCACCTCACCATAAAAGCGGATACTACGTCGATTTTCAGCATGCGCTCAAGGTCATTTGGAAGGAGGAAGGCATACGAGGCTTCTATGCAGGTAATTGCCCATTGATTTAGGCTATACTATAAATGCAAAGGCCATATCCATTTTTCATTCCCTTTTTTTTTCGTTGTACGAAGCAATGAAGCAATGGTGCCGAAACCAAGGGTACCCCCAATGGAAGTAGTATCTGGTGAGTACGACGGTGGTAGGGTCTTTCTGCAACTTTGTGACCAATCCAATTTGGGTGGTGAGAACAAGGATGATGGTCCAATTTCTGCATCCTACGTAACTCCACTATAAGTCACACTCGATCATAGGAATAATGAAGCAAATTGTGGAAGAAGTACGCATGTCGCTCAGTTTAGTAAGGATTCATGTCCCTTTTTCGAGGACTCTCGGCCTCTCTCATGGGGATATCAAATGCTGTTATTTATTTCTACATCTATGAGAACCTCAAGCAAAGGATCCATGCAGGTCACACTATTTCCGGCTCCTACGAAGTGCTCATCGCATCTCTCGTCTCCAAACGTACTTTTTTGATGACGTAGTGATCGCTTCCAGCCTCACCTACCCGTTCATACTCATTCGCACAATTCTACACGACAACCGACGAAGAGATAGAACCAGTGTACTGGAAGTCATTAAACACATTTACCAAGACAAGGGAGTGAAAGGCTTCTATAACGGACTCAAACCAGACCTAATCAGACTCTTGCCTTCCAATACAATTGTCTTTCTTGTTTATGAGTATATCAAAAGAGTTTTATGATTACTGTGCTCGTTCTGATAATATTTACGCCAACCAATTCAATAGCTATCATAATAATCATAAAATCAATAAGGACCACATTGCAGCATCCCCACATCAGTCGCATAAGAATATATTCTTGTCCTGCCCCACGGCGATGATACTCTGCTCGCCTGTCAAAAGCATTGTGCTAATTCCCACTTCCAATTGAATAGTGTGTGCGCAGCTGTTTCCCTTGAAGTCCCAGAATTTTATGTTGCCGTCGTTGCTGCAGCTGATGATGACCTACTTGCTGAGCTGGATGATCTTTGTGATATGGGAGGTGTGCTCAGTGGGGAGGTTCCTGATCAAGTTGCCAGTGATGATGTCCCACATTTTTATCGCTTTGTCGAGTCCTCCACTGAAGAGCGTTACATCATCTTGGAGCAATAGTATACTCCAAATAAAATCAGTATGCCCTGTCAAAGTCTTCAGGCACGCCGAACTGTACTTCTTTGTTAGGCTCCACACTTTTATTGTTCTATCTGCACTTCCTGAAATTAAGGTGTGTCCATTGCTCGTGCATTACATGCTCAAAATGTCACTCATGTGACCAGAAAAGTTCTTAATATTCTCTCCTCTTTCGTAATCCCATATTTTTATGTTGTAGTCTGCACTGCCTGAAGCGAAATTCACCCCGTCGTTCAAGTACTTCAGGGAAATGACAGAGGATGTGTGTCCGGTGAGAGTCTTTAGGGGGCTCAGAGGTGATGATGCAGCTTGGCTTTTCTTAGATATTTGACTCACCTGCGACAAATTTAGGTTGCTCTGGGAGAGGTCACCAAGCTTGAGTGGATCCGGCCAGATCTTAATAGTCTTGTCATAGGAGCCCGTCACAAGCTTCGAGTTTGGCAGGGTGATCATGCAACGTATACCGCCAACATGGCATTGGTAATTGCCGATTTGCTCGAACGTAGTCATGTCAAACATATTTATGGCGCCATCATCTGAGCCTGTTATTACCTTTCGGTCCGGTAGCTTGCACGAGACATAGACTGTTCGAGTGTGGTTGGAAGGGAATGTGGCAGATTTAGCATACTTCTTCACACCTTGAACTGGGACGGTGGATAAGGAGTCGATCAGGGCATTGGGGTTGACATCCTTTGAGCTCAGGCCGACTGTGGAGTTCTTATGGAGTGTAATAAGAAGAGGGCCGGCTTGGGATAGCTTATTCTCGAAGACTGTAAAATATGACTTAATGCTTTCGAACCGCGTGTAGTCGATTTAAGGAGTCTCATCGTGCATGGACATCAAATTCTCATAGATCTTCCTGATCTGCTTCGTGTTTTGTTCGTCAATATTATCGAGGGTGAGCTTCTCCAGTAGCTCCCGAAGACCTATCTGAGAGGAGATGTCCTTACTGGAAATGACTTCCTCAAATGTTTAAAACTGGGCCATGTAGCTGGCCTTGTAGGCTTCCTACACCTTCTTTTGCATCATTTATTCGGTCTGGGCATAACTGGCCTTGAATTAGTCAAGCTGCCCGATGATAGATGCTCTCAAGTCCTCTATTGTTTTCATGATCGATTTAGTCATGTCATTAAGTTCGTCCTCAAATTTTTTGATTTCCTCATCCACAACATCGTCATACATTTTGCGACGACTCTCCCTATTGGCCATGTAGTCATGAATGTCAGCCTCTTTGGAGAGACCCTTCATTTCAAAACTCATTTTCTGGTCATACATGAACTCTGCGATGTCGATCACATAGGGGGTCATATCATGACGGCAGTACTGCTTTTTGAGGAGGCAGCTAGAACAGAATAGCCTTTCAGTGCATTGGGAGTGCTTGCAGAAGTATTCAATGAGTTTGGAAGGATGCTTGGAGCACGAGACTCTCTGAGGCAATACATAAGCTTGCTCTTCATGCATCATCAGCTAACTTTAGTTCATCTTTATGGGAAGTTATCTTTATATGTGAAGTTATTTTTATATGCTCAACCAATATATACTCTATATACTCTCTATGCAATTAATATAATATTCTATATTCAATTGTATTGGCCCAAACTTTATAACACTCGATTCGCGAAGACAGCAATAATCTTAGTAAATATAGCCATAAAAGGGAAAGTTTTTCGTTTTTGTGTTTTTGGTTTCTTGTTACTTTCGAGGGGTCTTCGGATGAAAACACGTCGATAATTATTTCAAATCAATCTTGCTCCTGACAAACTCTCACACAAGTATTGCAAGCAAAAAATCTTAAATAAAAGTGCAGATATGAATTAGCGTTTTGCAGTTTTATCAAAAATGTGATTTCATAAATTTTTCCAATTTCAGAAGCTACTTTAACGATTACTCTAACAACTCATAGCCTCTTTGTGAACTTTACCGAGGGTTTCAGCCTTCAAGAATCAAATTTGTTTTTGAACTCAACAATGACATTGGCGAAGTTGTTCAAATAGTTCATGCTCGCTCTGCCCATTTCGACAAGAATATTTTTTAAATCATATAAATTCATGATCTCTCTTTTAACTTCAATAAAGAGCTTAATCTTGACTTTTCAGTCTGACGAGAACTATAAAAAGTAAAGGCCATGCTACACGAATCGAACAAACTACAAATAAAAGAACTAAGGATTATACTGGACCACTTGAACATCCGTTAATATATGATAGAATTGCAATACAATCTGAACAGAGCAGCCATCTGTGGCAACCATATCCATTTGATTAAATATCATGAACAATCCATGAATTGCATGAAATTGATGATACAAAATTAATCCTATTATGAAGTGTAAAGAATAATAAAAATTAAATTCCATACTTACTATAATTATTGAGAATGTTTACCAAAACCCCCAATGGCCACATCGTCTATGAGCAAGATTACGAGTGTGTTATCGATCCAGTAGCAGGCAAAGGAGGCATCTACATTGGCAACCTCGAGGCAGCTCAGAATCTCAAGACTCTCCAAAGTACATCCATTCCTTAATTAGAGCACAGCATCAAGTCCATACTCACCGCAGCCAAAGGTGTCATCATCGATCATCCCAAGACTGAAGTCCCATATTATCTTCACGTGCCTGGTTAGGACCGAGATAATTTCGATCTCGCTAGATATTTTCCTCAAGCCATCAGCTTCATCCGAGATTCTCTCGAGACTACCAACATCATGGTCCACTGCCTTGCCGGAGTATCTCGCTCCGTCTGCTTGGTCCTAGCCTACCTTATGAAGCACAGATCAATGACATACGACCAGGCCTATACACTCGTAAAATCCAGGAGAAAAATCGTAATTTTTATTAGACGATTTAGATCCATCCCAACGACGGTTTCATCCAGCAGCTTCGAAAGTATTAAAGCGAGCTCAGAGCCACTGGATCATATTCACAGCCAGCAAAGAATTACGATGAAAGAGACTATATTCCTAAAGGCTCTTCAGTCATACCCAAGCGTAGGTACTAGTATTACAACGTGTAAGAATAAAACTCGAAGTATGCCTATGAGCCCACATTCAACCGAATGAACGAACGGCCAAAAAGGACATAATGGTATTAATCGCCCACTAAATTCAGCAAAGATGCCAAAGATAGGGAAGTTTAACGATTGACCAGCAGCTATTTGCCGTCTTATTTATCCCCGACCAAAAGACCCAACTCCTCAGCGAACTACGAGAGAATTTCGACAAACAGTGCCGCACTTATATCCGAATATTCTCACAAATTTATGGAATCGCCAACTAAGAGGTATACGAGCAAATTCGAAAGCTTTTCTCCCACCAAGTTAGGCTTGCACAAAATCTCCTCCTACAATGCCAACGGAAGTGACTTGAGAGGAGAGGCTGACTGGAAAGAGTTCGATCACAAAGAGTCTGATCGCAAGGAGCTGGGTCAGAGCAGCCACTATCGGGCAAGGGCATCTTCTGATTTGAAAAAATAGACCCCCCACAAACTGTTTGGGGACAACTCCACCAACCTATCTTACGCTGGGTACAATGAAGCCTCAGCAGCCGACCTCAGCGAAGAACTGGATCGCAAAATATCAAAAATACGATAAAAATATTCCGAATATTCCAAAGGAGACTTAAAATTAAGTCGGAGGGCCTATGGAAGAGAAAGCTCTTACACCTTCGACTAAAACGACATCATGGGAGCTTTACAAATGAGAAAAATCGTGTCAGATGTAGACCACACCCGAACTAGTCAAGCCAACCCTGAGTTGGGAATGATTCGCAACAATTACAGCAAGGGACTAGGAATGAGAAGACTTAACTCATATACTGAAGGATATTGATTACTAATTCATCCATTACATTTACACCTACCCTTGCATATACATTTGATACATTTGGATCATTACATTTGCCCTGTTGATTATTTGTATAGTTATAATTTAAATCTTTTAATCAGCCAAGACAAATGGCAGAACTGACTTTGCTGCTCCGAAGAGCCAAGAGAAATAACGATAAGAAAATTGATCTCAGTAGTAAATAAATATCCTTTATCCCCAACGATGTCTACGGGCTCGGAAAACTCGAGATTCTCAACCTATCGAACAACAAAATAGCATCCGTCGAGTAAAGAATCAAATAACTCCAAAATCTAAAAGTGCTCGACCTCAGCAACAATTCCTTGATGGATCTGCCAAAGTAAATCCTCCAGCTCGAAAACCTGCAGGTTTAGTTTCTGAATATAGTTAGGCTCTCATCCTGGACGGAAACCCGCTTCTCCAGCAATTCAAGCCTCTGCTGACTGAAAGTGCTTCTGTGGACTTGAAAAAAGTATTGAATCAGTGCTTCGGGAAATAATCATCGGATTCTTTGAATGTAGATCTTGCATAAATCAGGTCCCCTCGTGGTTCGAAGAGACGAAGCCAGAACTCAACAGCAGCAAAGCGTTCGGGAAAATCGTATAAATTGAAAACCAGTACAAGAACGAGCAGCAAAGAGTGAAAGAGCTCTAGAAGTAGCTAGAGAAGATGGCAATGAAGTCCAAACAATCCTCCAACAAGGAATCATTCAGTCTGGACGCAGAGGCCATCCTTGAAATTAACTACAACGATATCGAGTTATTCGAACAAATATCGATGGGCGGGTTCAGCACAATCCATCGAGGAATCTACAAGGGCTTAGATGTTGCGGTAAAGAAAGTATTCAACCCGAAAGTGGACGAGGAACTGCTACAGGAATTTAATAACGAAATCAATATGATCGCGAAGTATCGGCATCCTTCCATTGTCCTGCTCGTTGGAATCTGCAGTGTGCCTCCGAACTTAGGCATTGTGACGTAGTTTATACAGAGCGGATCGCTTTACGACCATATCCATAAGAGAAAGGCCAAATTCACGGACAAATAGAGGAGGAGGATAATACTACAGATTATTAGCTCGGTGCACTATCTCCATGCGCACGATATTGTCCACAGAGATATCAAGTCGCACAATTTCTTGGTGGACGAATGGCTCAATGTGAAGCTTTGTGATTTCGGACTGGCTCGTTACAAGTCGAAGCTTAACCAAGGGCCAATGCAGTTTAGTGGAACTCCGGTCTACATGGCTCAAGAGCTCTTCTAGAAAAAGGCCTACGACGAATCCGTCGACATCTTCGCCCTGGGGACAATGCTATTCGAGTTGTACACCGGAGAGATCCCTTACAACGGACTCGACCCAGGGGCCATAAAGGATAAGCTGCTGAAAGAGCACACAATAAACCACCACTCGGTGGAGAAGCCAGTCCTGGAAATAAGTACATTTGGGTATATGTAGTAAACAAGTGCAGAAGCCCGAACATCAAGGACCGACCAACCAGCAAGTAACTGCTCAAGTTCGAGAATTGGTGAATGGCTGGGCTGGCAGTTTATTGATTAATTGCTACTCTAATTGAAATATAAATATCAATCCCATCGAGTTTTTGCGTAATGTTCGATTGGCAGAAAATATAATCATCATATTTCGGGCACCAATGACTACTGCTTGCGGGTCTAACAGAATCAGCCTTGTCTGTCTCTCTTTTCTTACTCTCGCCATAACTACCCAATCTCTGCTCCTCAACTCCACGCCCATACATCCTAATAATCCATCACTTTACAATCCCTTCTCCTCGCAATAAACCATCTCCAGCCGGAAGGCCAAGTGGGCAGACTTTTTTAACTTCCGTAATAGGCCAGCATTTTCGAATCAGCTCACCAATGTCATCAAGGGATCCTCAAACGAACTCAGAGGCACTGAGAATTAAGTATAGGGATCCTCAAACAAGCTGATCGGCAGGAACAATTCGATATTCGGAGCAAACAACTCCATTTTCGGGCTTGAAAATTCCATTTTTGGAAACACAAACTCCATCCTCAAAGGAAGTAACAACAATATTAAAGGCACTGATAATACCGTCAAGGGCAATCGGAACTTCCTCGAAGGGGATGTGAACAAGGTCGATGGGAACAACAACTCCTTGATCGGCAGAAATAACAGCTTGAAAGGTCTCGACAACATCATCATCGGGAGTAATAATAATGCAGTCGATAATAGAAATAACTTGGTTGGAGATTCAAATAGTGTCAAAGGTTCCCAAAACGAACTTTTCGGAAAATATAACGAAGTTGTCGGTAATGCAAATCTAATCCAAGGCAACGCAAACTCAGCCACCGGCGATGCAAACACCATTGCCAAGGAAAACAATAAGGTGGCTGGAAGTGCAAACAATGTGGATGGGAACGATAATTCCTTAATTGGGGACAGCAACACCGTGATGGGTGACTAAAACAAAATGAAAGGAAATTAAAACAGTCTCAAAGGCAACGATAACCTGCTTCTGGGTAACATGAACAGCCTGGATGGGTCTAAAAATTCAGTGGCCGGTCACAGCAATCTTGTGGCTGGGCATTCCAGTACTGTTGTGGGCGATCAAAATGCGATACTTTCAGGGAACTAAAACCAAATTATCGGCAACTCGAATCTCATCAAAAACGGAGACCAAAACAATATTGATGGCCATTCGAACAGCGTCAATGGAAATGATAATAAAATTGTCGGCGACAAAGCCACAATCAAAGGGAGCACGAACAAAATCCTTGGGAATAATGTTGAAATACAGGGCAGCCAGAACTAACTAAAAGGAAACAATTCCAAAATTATTGGATCAGAAAACGAAATGGTAGGTGATACGAATTTAGTTTTAGGGTCGAAAAATAAACTAACTGGTTCTTCGAATAGGATTGAAGGAGCGCAGAATAGGGTCGGTGGGTAGAATAATTAAGCAAGAGGCAAAGGCAACGATATACTTGGCTTCTCGAATACGCTCAGAGGAGATTTTAATAAGATATTTGGAAATATGAATCAAGTGCAGGGAAGCCAGAATAAAGTGGCAGGCCATCAGAACAAATTCGAAGGCAGCTCAAATTTGATGAAAGGCGACTTCAATAGCATTAAGGGAGATAATAATTTAGGCTAAGGAAATAGTAACTCCGTCCTAGGTTGGGCAAACGTCCTCGGTGGCAATCAAAACAGTATTTTCGGGAGCTAGTCCTCAGTGATGGGGGACAGGAACAGCCTATTCGGGGATAAGAATCTGCTGACTGGCTCTGGCAATGAAGTAAGAGGCAGCCAGAATGTCCTTAACGGCAGTAAGAACAGCGTATTCGGCATTCAAAACTCTCTGACGGGCCACGAACATCAAGTGGAGGGCAAAAACAATTTTATCAAAGGCTACAAGAACCAACTCGTGGGCAATATTAATGGAATTTTCGGCAATTTTAATTCCGTCTTCGGGGATCAGAACTCACTCGAGGGCCAGGATAACAAAGTCAAAGGAGCTTTGAATTCTATCGCAGGCAACCGAAACTAGCTCAAAGGATCAAGCAATCTACTCTTCGGCGACTAGAACAAGATTAAAGGCGACCACAACCAACTTAAAGGCACTCTCAACGCAATCCAAGGCAACTGGAATAAAGTTGCCGGGAACCGTAATTCATTGATCGGCTCGACTAACGTAGTTATGGGTTAAGATAACAGCGTGATCGGGGATAGAAACGAACTGAAAGGCAATGCTAATGTGCTCGAGGGTAACCGTAATATGCTGATGGGAGATGGGAATCAGTTGCGGGGGTCATAGAATAAGATCGAGGGTCATGGTAACAGAGTTTTAGGGGATAACAATTTGATCGTGAACGATTTAACAGGAATTAATTTCTTTTGATATATTTATCTAAATACTAGTCGCACCTATCAGATATGTATCATTCAAACTATTGGCTGCCCATGTCAATCCAGCATGTGACTCAAATTTATAGGATTGCATTTTAATTATACTACAACTTACTCATATTACTCAATATATGCATACTACTTCATAAATGCATATTACTCAAATATATGCATGTTAGTATACTATATTACGATGAAATTTACATATTTACAGATTTAGTTGTCATTCTGTTGAATGAGAAAATCAGGGGTTGGGGTTGGGGTTGGGGTTGGGGTTGGGGTTGGGGTTGGGGTTGGGGTTGGGGTTGGGGTTGGGGTTGGAAGCCTGCTAAAAATCGGGTACTGACATCAGCATTTGTCTTCAGTTTCTGATCAAACTCCTCATTTTTACAATGCACCTCAATAAACAATTTTATAAAGGAGATTTAGTCATGATTATAAGTAGATTTCTTTATGTGCTTCGCATGCAGGGCAATTACTTTATATATAAATCAAATTCTCACAATCCTATTTCTGGGGTTGGGGTTGGGGTTGGGGTTGGGGTTGGGGTGGGGTTGGGGTTGGGAGTTGGGACGCCACAAATTTATTATAATATTTCTGCCAAATAGAATTCAATGAGCTAGGATATTTGCCCTTGGGAGTCCTTTGCCACAGATCGATCAGGAGGATACACCGAAAGCAGGAATATCGTGGAGAGTGTAAAACCGAAACTGAAGTAAAGGCCATTAACGGCGGGAGTAAACAGAGGGAAAAAAGTTGAAAGAATGCTAATCAGCCGATTGAACACGGATAGCTAGCACCAGGAGGACAGGAAAAGTGCCAAAACGGAGCTAGAAGAAGAGCTGATAAGGATAAAATCAGAGCAAATTCCTTTAAGAATTGACAGGAAGGTCGCCATTGAGGATTCCTGCTTTTTTTATGTTCAGCCCCTTTTGGAAACTCACAAGTACTATTAGAACATTTCTCGTAACGAGCAATCGAAAACAAAATGTTTAAAATTTGGGCAGAAACGAACCGCATCCGACATATTTAAGCCCATGTCGTCACCCTACTGCACACAGCAAACGGGTTAGGCTGCTTATCATAGCTTCACCAGTGTATCCAAAGTGTACACCTCGCACCAACACCATCATAGCAGTTGGAAAAAACTGAAAGCCAGTGAACATTCTCGAGTATTTGAAAAGCCCTCGCTAACTTTCAGTGCACACACACAAACAGTTGGCCACTCGGGTGCATCCACCCCGATAAACTTGAATGGCAAATTGCAGAAGATGATGAAATTTCTGTCGAACAGCAGTCGCCAGAAAGATAAATAAACGCAATTTACTTCATGTCCAGCGTCGGAGTTGAAAAAAATAAACAGGAAGCCTGGGTTTGTGTACTATAATAGGCAGATCTACTGATACTCTGCATTCAATTTATTAAATTTATAGCTATTTGTGCCAGTACATTGCACATAATTTGCATGAATTTGCATGAATTTGCATGAATTTGCATTAATTTATATTGCACACATTAATTTAGATTGCGCACATTGATTTGCATTAATGAACATTAGTTCCACTTTCTCTATAATGGCTTATGCGTGCGAATGATGATGATTACACTAAATCAATCGAGCTGGTAATAATTAATTGTTGATATCTTCTTATCGATATGGCCTTTGATCTGTTCACTGGCGTCTCGTTGTCGATCACAATGCAGACAAACCTTTTTCCGCAAATTCGATAACTCCATAGAGATTTCTTTGGTTTCATCGAAGTAGTTGCGAGTGTCGAGGTCGGGGTTCTTCCTCTGTGCAAGAACCCACTGAGTATATCTTTACTGATCGTAGGTGTCGCACTCAGACCAACCCTCCTTCAAGTATCTCCCTTGATCATAATCGAAGTTATATATAAACTTCTGCGACTACCTGGCCTCAGTGAGCATGGCCAAGTAGACAACGCCTTCAGTACAATCAGCTTTGTTGTAGTATTTGCGATACATGTCCGCTCTGGTGGAACTCATGAACAGCTCCTCAATTTCGAAAGACCTTAGCTTCTTATGCTTTATTTCAAAGAACATTGACTTTATCTGTGAATTCGAACTGAGCACGCTGAAGATAGATCGGCACAGTTCTTGGATGAGCGGATGTTTCGAATGAGTTTTTAGTGGGTAAAGGGTAAGCAGACGATCGGACCAAGCTTTTGTCTTTGTCTGCGACATGCGGCCCTCCAAAGAGGCTGCCCGAGCTGTGCTGACTAACAGCCAGATGGCTATTATGAGCGAATCTTCTAAGATCAGTTCTTACTTTGTCATCTATGGGTGTTGCTGGACTGCCTGCCTCTCAGTCGATTAATGCTAAGGGAGGTACTTCGCATTATTCCTCAACTTCTTCATTTCGGAAGTATACCTGTTTACAAACTAATTGAAAACAATCTCAGATAAAGCAGCAGACTTATAGCCGAGTATGTTCAATTGAAAGACAGATTCAGTGAGCTTCTAGAGAGATATCTCATGTTTCTTCCTCACCAGTTCATTGGCCAATAATTGCTGGAGGTTGGGGTCCCTCACTTTGTTGATAAAGAAGTACCAGATTATTTGCCGAGAGTTTTATGATGCCATCATTTCGGTCCCGCAGTACTTCGACAGCAGGACTTCTGCAGCATTCTGGAACAGGTCCATAGCCTCTACTGGAGAACTATGTGACGAGAGGGCTTTGAGTTTCTCGTTATGAATGAAAGCCCCTGATTTGATGAGCGAGAGGCATTTGATTAAATGGTTTTTGGAATTGCTAAGTGTCGACTTCCTGTAGATGTCGTATTTGAGCAACTCCAAGAACTGATTATCCTACTCGACAGACTTCTTCAAATAAATCTCGAGAAAGTCGATCACCTTCTCCACTCTTAACTAACTCAACGAGGCTTCGATTACTCTCTTCGCAACCCCAGACTCCCTGCTGCTCAGCTCCTTATTGTTTTCATGGTAGTACTTCATCACAATTTCGAGGTGGCTTGGCAAGCATCGCGACTATAAGACATCGAAACAGTACTGCTCGCAAATGGACCGAAGCTTCAGGTGGGTCTCCTCGGCCGAACTGATTTCTCCAATGACGCTGCTGTCGGGGTATTTTTGTTGCTTGCGCATGTTCACGAAGTAAAGCAATAAGATTTTGTGATTGGGCTTCATCTTGAGGCTGGGGGCGATTCTGACTATCTTGTCGATCAGTGACTGATAGATAAGGCTCGGGATGTTGCCTAGAAATCTTTGTATCGATGCCGATATTTGGATCTCTTTGATTAAATTTTCGACCGCCAACTGCTCATCCGGGGCTTATTCCGAAATTAAATTTGCGAAATTAGATACGAGCTTCCACCACGGTTCATACCGATAAATGTCTTCCCTGTCGAAAAATATATAAGGGCATGGCTTGACCTCGAAGTCGCGATTCTTCTTTTTCATTTTGGTCATTCTGTGCTCATAGTCCCGAACAAGCTTCTTTCGAATGAATTCTCTGCCTGTAAAGTACTCACCGAGCTGCTCAAAAAGCTTCTAGTAGTTTCCTAAATCGAAAGGCAGTGCGCCCTCTTCAGCTGAAATGCACTGTTGATACAGGTTCAATAAATCCTCGGGCAGGATAATTTCAGATATCTTTTCGTTGATGAGATCGCTGATGTTTTCAGATTTCCCCTCTTCATGAGCTTACTCCTGAGACTCGCGCTCAATATTTTCATGAAGAGTGGGGTTTTACAGGATAGGCCTGTTATTTGTCTTATTAATTTGAAGAGAAATAGCGAGGGCTTCCTGGTTGAGATAGGAAATATCGGGGTAGAATATTTGCTCCATGAGTTCGTCGATGTGCTCGTTGGGATAGATACGCTTATCCAACTCTTTCTGGATTTGCAATGTGCGATACTCTCTGACAAAGTTCATGTGCTTGCTCTCCTCCACAAGCTTCTTGTTTGAAATTGGGCGTTTCTTTGAGAGAATTTTACGGCGCTTCATGAGGGTCTTCGAGCGGCTGACCCACGACCTGCTGATGCCCTGTGCAAGCATTTATATTAATTAATTAGTTGTTCTCAGGCACTATTATAATTTAATGCAGCATCTTAAAACCATCGACGCATCTATTATGGATTTGCCCGTGATGAATAGGAAAGCAGTTACGCACGATAACTACAAATAACCATAAATAACCAAATACTAAATACTAAATCACCAAATACTAAATAACTAAAATTAACGATAAAATTAATTAACTATAAAATTAACGATCAAATTCGCGATAGGCTATGGGGAAAGGTACATCGAAGCCCTCAGAGCAGCATGACCCAACTATGAATGCTGAATTGATTTCTTCATCGAGCAGTTGCAAAATCTACAGAAATAAGGCGCAAAACGAATTTTAAAAATATACTGTCCTTCTCTCCAAAGAGTTGGACTCCGAAAATCACTACGACTTTAGGATCAGAAACCCCTCTCCTTATCTCGTAAATGCCTTATATGCCAGTACCTTTCTTATTAATTAAAGAGCCTCTTTCCAATGCACTGGGCTGCGCATCCAAAGAAAAGTATGAGGTTGTCACCGAGCGAATCTATCGGAGGCTCTCCGAAATTACAGCATTATCGGGAATCGAGGGTCTTTATGCAACATTCCGAGCACTCAAGGGCTACCAGCAGTTATTCTCTGCATCGGGAATGTTCTAAGTCAGCGAATAGATGATTGGGCTGAACAAGGAAGACAAATTAAAGGTCTGGATGAATTCCAATTTTGCAGTCAATCAGAAATAAAGCCCATCCGCATCAGTTTCAGTCCCTTTAGCTTAGCAATAAGGTAGACTTGTTGCTAACATAATATAGCTGTTCGTCTCGAAAACCAAATGGGATTACCCTTGGGGTTAGTTTTTGCAATAAAGGTACTCGGTAGGGAATATCGGATTTATGGACGCTCTTAATATTCTTGAAAAGCATAGCGCCAAATACAATGTGGTTTTGGATGGATCCTTAGGGGAAGTCTCCAAAGGCATTCTTTATTAAGTTCGATAACCCGAAAAGGCGACATACAATCACAATCAACTTCAAAGTCACCCAATAACCAAGGAGATTCATCGCCATACAGCAAATTATCCACCATTAACGCAATCACACAACAGTTTTCATCAACCATAACAATATCTCAAACCCCATAATTTCAGTGTGGGACTTCTTCCTCACCAGGGAATTCCTGTTGAGAGAAGTTTCAGGCCTGCAAATATTTTAGTGGCCTCTCATTCACAGCCACCAAACAAAATCAACACCCAAATGAACACCCAAATGAACACTCAAATGAACACCCAAATGCATGCTCAGATGAACAATAAAGCATCAAATAACTTTCTCCCTAAAGCTCCTCTATTTCAAACCACCCAATAAACGCGACACCATTATCATAATCAAAACAATGAGCTCAAAGTTCAAGTAGCCCCATATGTGCACCATTAGAGGAAGACAAACCAAAATTACGAAAACAGAAACAATTCAGTCCAAACCCAAAATCGAACAAATAGTGCAAGCATAAGATAATCTCGTGCAAATACAACACAGAGAGTTGTTTCAAATATAAGATACTAAATTAAAACTGAGGAAACCAAAATTTAGGCAAAGCCGCCTCAATTTAACATCGAGGGGACCCATGACTCAGGAAAACACCCTCTATTTAACATTGAAGAAAATAATGAGAACATGCTAAATAGTGGATACCTGCATCAAATGAGTAACTCAAAGTACCCTGACCCCCACGAAATCCAAATATCAGAGAAGATCAATGTCGACAGGCATCGGAATGAGATATCTGCAGTATAAAAACAGTCAGACCATGTAAACTGGGAGACGGGAAGAAATGGGGAAACCAGAAGATACGAGGAGACGAGGAGAAATGATGAGCCCGACACACATGAAGAATAGAATAATGCCATTTGTGATAGACTGCTTGAGTAAGCAAAACAGCTCTAGCAAAAGTATATCAAATAAATTACGAGCCAAGTCATCTATCTCAACCAACCAAATACTCACAATATTCCATATGAAGCCCATGAAACTCAGCAAGAGAGGTACGAGGCTAATGTCGAAGATGAAGCTAACGACGGGACTCATCTCCACAACGGGTCAACCATCTAGCATTTACAGATGAATTAAGTCAAATTGGTCTCAAAACAGTCCAAATAGACCAAAGACGCTTCGGAAAAAATACAGCAGAGGGAATATCAACCGCAATCCAAACGGGCCAGCAAAGGGGACTATAGCTTTCGCCTGACCCAAAATAAAGCGAGAGATTCAGACTAATCTGAGAATTAAAATACCGGCGAATTTAAACAGTCCACTAATTATCCCCTGTCTCGATTTAGAATGAACCAGTCCAAGTTGTATTCATCCAAGATATCGCGCACTAGTCTGGATTCCAAGGGAAATATCTCATATAAGGACCTCCGAGCAATGCTCAGGAGCAAGCGATCGAAGTGATATACCCCATTTTATATAATAAATTCTTAAGTTTGATATTTTTATGCCAGTGGTGCCACATTTCTTTGCGCGGCCTACAACCTGAGCAATAAATCATTTTGTTACAAATAAAATAGAATCACAATGCTACTTTCACTTATATTCTAATTGCAAACTTCTTTGCTTATATTTTACATCATACACACTTCATGTTAATGCTCTTCTAAACAGAGCCGTGGAGTGGAGGAATATACTTCTAATGCTTATTAATCTATCATACATTTCCTATATTTCACAGATAAAATTTCACAGATAAAATTTCACAGATAAAATTTCACAAGATTATAATAACTATCAGCTTTTGCCTTATAGATCGAATGATGCGTCATCAATTATTTAGAAGCCTGGATCCTATGAGTAAAACTAAAGGATGTATTTGCCCAGAGAGCCAGGCTTAGTGCAGAGCATTAAGGTGAAGACATGTGGATATGATGACGATTCGAGCTCGAGCTCTGTACTGATTGAGACTGCATCCTTAAATGGCTGAGGCTTCCCGATCAAATTGTCGGAGGATATATCTTCCTGCTTCATTCGCTTCCCTTTGTTCTACTGAACTCTCATGTAAATCATATTGGCTCCCTTTAACGCGCTTTTCGCTTCTTGCGTTAAACTGATAAACATGCTGCATTTTTTTGTCACTTTAATTCCATACTGCGGGTTCTTTTCGATGCCTGAAACATTCGGAGGCCCAATTGAGTTCTCTAATGTCCACTACCCGCTTATTGGTCCCACCTTCTTCCATCGATCGTCGAATACTGCACATATGTATAGCGATTTGAATTAGCGCACAAAATCTTCGAGTGTCATCCAAAAAAATCCGTCATCGCTGATCTGATGTTCGAGGATTTCGAGTATCCTTTTTGTCATCATAGCTGAGTTGTCTGAGAAATCCCCAATCCATTCTCGGCCTCCACTGCCATGAGGATTTTTTAACTTGACTAATTTAAAGTCGTCCACCGACCTCACGTCAAGTACAGAATAAGCGTGTCCATAAACTATTCCTCTTTTGGAGAAGGCCTTATCCCCATCCTTATGCGAGAGCGAACCAGCCGCCAACAAATATCCATTCTTTTTGCTATTGAGGACTATCGTCCAGAGGCCATTGATGTTTTATTTGTATTATTCGAGATTAATTTCGAAAGGGAAACCTCCTGTGAATTATGCGAGTACACGATGACACTTACCCTACACAATATTGTGATACCCTGAGTAAAGCTTAGCGTAGGCCTTTTCAAGGATGCCTGGCCAAAACTAGTTAGTATCCTAGCTTTTGGCGAACACCCACTCGTCCTGAGAATTAACGGGCATCTGATCGTCCACAATCACAAACACTTATTTTGCGAATTTATAAAACCGGATCATGTACGCTCCCTTCCCATTGCTCCACCGGTCATTCTCGTCATTAATGCTAAGTCCGAAAGATTGTCGGATCCTTTTGTCACCCAGCACTCCGAATGAACTGATAAGATAACAATCGCCGATGAGTCCTTGCTTCACATCTCCTGCACACATTTGATCCTTGAATAAAACCTCTCCGACACCAGGCCTCCTCCAATTGCTCACCTCGGAGGCGAGGATTTGAAGTGAGTTCTCATTGGGTGGGAATTCTTCGTCGGTGAATAAGTTCTTCTTTCCTAAATCTTTAATCAATTGGTTGAATTTGGATATTTCCTGCTGTGGCTCTTTGATTTTATTAAAATTCTTGAACAGATCCTCCTCCCTGCTGGCCTGTATCTCCTCGTTAACGCGATCCATTTCTTTGCTCGAGATATTTTTCTGCAATTTTTCCTAGCGGTGCTGGGCTAAAATTTCCTCATAAATGATAAAACTGATGGGCTGAAGAGTGGAGAGCTCTGTCATTATCTTCTTATACTTCTCTTTGTAGGGTAAGTTTTAGTTGAGGGACTCCAAAAATATGCCTGCTTCGTTGAGTTCCGCCTAAATCTCCTTGAGTTCAACAAGGGTTGAGATAAACTTCTCTTTGCGCGAGGCCTGCAGATAGAATTTAATAAGAGCAATCCAAAAGAAGAGAAACTTCTCTTCTTCCTTCAGGTTTTGCATATAGAGCTTCTGGAATTTGACAGCTTACTTCCAGTTGAGGTCCCCTCCTGCTGTTTAAGCGAGTAGCTTGCTCTATTCGTGCTTGAGTTTGTAAAAAGGAGAGTCCTCTCCTTCAGTTTCCTCGGCCATATATTTCTCCTTCAAGAGTTTCAGTGTCTTGAGTAAGATGTCGTTGGTCAGATACTCCTTCATAGCTCCGATCGAGTAAAAGGAAGAAATTGAGGTCATGATTTCGATAAAATTGGATAGAATTTGCAGAAGGGCCAATGCGATAACAGCATAGAATTTTTACTAAAAGAATATCGAGACTACTGCTGCATATATCACCAATGTGATCGAGGAAAAAGAGAACAGTACATGGTACGCATCATTTGTTTTCATCTACTATTTCGCGCTATCGAATTTGTAATGTGGGGCTCCATATGAAGAGTAGACAATTGGGTTTTATTCTTCGTTCTTGTATTTGGCAAGGGCCACAACTATTGCTGAACATATAAAAGCGATGTAAATCATGAACATTGAGAGAGTAAATAGAGCAAAAGAGCTGAGCCATTGCAACACATATCCAGAGACTGCCAGGCCGATGCAAGCAGCACCAACTAAGGATGAGCAAACGATTGTGACAATTTGCTGCTTCGGAGATTAATTGGCCCTGAAGAGAATGATAACGAGGGCATTGATGAGAATGAAAAACACCAACCCCGCTAATATGACAACCTCAACCGAAGTCTGAAACCAGAAAGTGAGAAGAATAAAAACTATTGTCAAGGCTATAAAAATAGCTAAGTTGCCGAGTATTATCGGGCTGAGCTTGGATTGAATTGCCAAATTTAGTAAGTATCCAGTCACCAGGAGGTAGATAATAGAGTATGACAGAGATCCAATTATTTCCGCATTGAATACTGCCCAGTAAGCCATTCCCAGCGCAAAGCCACATCCCCCTACAATCAGCTCCCCAATCAAAAAGCTGCAGTTTCGCTTGTAGTAGCGATAAAATGGCAGAAGGGACAAATAGGAGAGCATGCAAACGGTGAAAGAGATGCCGAATTGTGATCCGGCCCATAAAAAGCAGGCACAACAGAATCCTGCCAAAAGGAGCAGTATCCAAATGAAATTTCTAATGATTGAACGGTCACTCGGAGTGAGATTGGATAGCAAATCCCAAAAAGAGTTAATCTACTCGTTAGGATCCCTCCAGTTTCGTAGTTCCTTGAATTCATCCTCGTTTTCCTCGCCTTCTTGGCCCTCCTTTGATTCCCCGAAGATCAGATTCAGGTTGTGAGTGGAGTTTTCCTGGTTGTTTTAGTTTTAATCTTTGTCCTACTCTTTTATATGAATCTTCAGCTTCTGGAAAGTCCCCAGTAATCCTTCTTCTTCGTTTGCTTTATCCTTTCTTTGAGCCTTACTGGCCATCAGTTTTTTGTTTTCCTCTTGGATTCGCACATTTTTTATTATGATTTACTTTCTTTTACTGGCCATTTATTTTTTTTTGCGCATGATTTTGTTGTACTCAGGGATATCCGCGAGGATCGAGTACTCATTTAAGACCCAGGAAGCTCCCAATGACTACAATGCGGAATAGATCAGTGGAATGAAGATACAGCCCACCAAGATTATTGTATCCTTTAAATAGAAGTAGGAGTAAAGCCCCAAAGCTATCAGCAGAATATAGCTCATCAATTTGTACAAATGAGACTCAGTAATACTTTCGATTCCGAAGTAGCATTAAGTGGTCGCTATAATTCCATTATAGTGCCTTAGGAATATCCTGACACTGACCATATAAACGATCACCACCCAAGCTGCGACTATGGCAAGTATGCCCCACTGCCAAATTGGGATTGTGACCCCATTATAATCGACGTCATCAGAGGATTTGACTCCGTAGATCTCAACAACAATCATTATGATAATCTAAATGGTTAGCACTAACAGCACGAACTCGGGTGTTTTGATTGCATTTATGAGTTATTGCTACTTTTTCTCCTGTTTTAGGGGGAGATGTCGGTTAATTATCATCCATCCTATGAAAATGCTCACGCCAAAGTACAAGATACAATAGCCTAAAATCCAAAGGGTGCTTCCGAAGATGAACGACAATATTCTCCCCGCAGTAATGATGAAAAAGATGGTCTAGAGGGACCGGCCCTTCACATTCAGCTTCGAGAAGATCTTTACAAATACATCGTAAATCAGGTTGGCCGCCAACCCTACGATCCCTAAATATGACCCTGTGTATTGCCAGACTAGGTAAGCGTATACTCCTAGAAATAGCAGGCTGATAAAGTAGAAGATGAAATATAGTTTGTACGACTTCCGCGAACTCGGTGCACGCTCGCCTTTCTTAATGTTCTCTGCGGCCTTATTTTCAATGTGAGATTCCGCATTACACAGCAATCCATAAAGGCCTCCATGAAACAAAATAGGAATCCTATCTCTGCCCTTGACCCATTCTTCATTCACCTCAGCAACTTCCTCAGGGAGTCTGACAATAGCTTCATCTATCTCCCAGTAAACTCCTTCGATGCACAGCAGACTCAGAAAAAAGAATATAATGTTGACTGAATAAAATATTGTTGACAGCACAAAGTATATGTCCGAGGATGTAGTTAAGAAAATGAAGAGTGTGGACATTTGTGAGCCAAATGACAGCAGCCATGTGCAGACTAGACGAGCATAGAAAAGTTCAGTCTTTGTGGGGTACATTATCAGAATGATAATTAGGCCATTAATGAGGATAGGAGCAATATTCAAGGGGTTATTTATTCCGTGTAGGATGGTGATCGTAATGAGCAGTAGAAAGGGTAGTACAAAGAAGGCCTTGTATAGAAACTAGACGATATAAACGGCCCAATAATTCTCCCTGAAAAACTTCCTCTCTTCCAGAACTTTATACTTGATTGAGTAGTTCCCTCCTCCCTTGCGAAATAGTAGCGTGTTAAAGCCCAACGAAACGATAAGTACTATTGTCAAAACTGCTTATGCTAACTGAAATTCAACGTCTCCTATAAGCATTCTATTTAAATTTTATTAGAATGTAAGCACTTTTTTTGTGCTGTGCTCACGAGTTTATGAGCTGTGGAATTTTCAGAGTTTTATACATAAATATGCATTTCGAAGGCCATTCAAAGCTATTAGATGCCACTCGATATGCTCTATAATCGCTACTTTACAACAGGCAATCAATTATCATGAAAACACAGATTGATTGCAATATGCAACTTAATCGATATAAATCGAATATAGCAAATGGTACCCAGTTAGTTCAGTATAATATTTCAGTAATGAGTAAAAGCAGCATAGGGCTCGCATTCGATCCTTACGTTAATTCTTCGCAGAAGGCGCTAATCGGGAGTTTAAACAGCCCAATGACATCATCTCAACAGGCCATCGGATCGCAAAATATCAGCATCATGAACCACCTCCTCAATTCCAAATTCCATATGAGTCCTCTTGACGAAATACGCTTTGTAAACGACGATAGATGTACAATTATCCCTAACATCAGATTTTGACTTCGATTATCATCAGAATCGGGCCCTAGGGGAGTATATTGGCGAGAGAAAAAATGATATGAGGCATTCCTACGGCGAAATGTGGTACGAAAATGGGGACTACTATGCGGGCTACTGGGAGGAAAATGAACCTCATGGCGAAGGCCTCTTCATGTTCGCTCAGACGCCTGAGGAATCCTCCAGGATTGCTTATTTTGGCTATTTGGAGAGAGGGTTATTTAATGGATTCGGTCATCTATTCCGATTCTTTAATGCAAACAACGGGTAATTCATTTACATCGGGAATTGGAAAAATGGCAAAAGATAGAATTTCGGCAAATAGTACTATAAAGATTCCGAAAGAGTCTTCTATCAGGGGGCCTGGGCAAATGATATGCGTTCTGGTAAAGGGAAGCTATCGTTCGAGAATGGAGAGTACGACGGGAACTGGAAGGACAACAAGATGCACGGTGAGGGAGTCCTAACTATTAAAGACGGTCTATTTAAGACAGTCACCACAGGCACATGGGACCAAGATGAGCTGAATTAGGGCAAAATCTCCTATATCGAAATCAAGGCAGACCAGCATGCCTCGAAAATTGAAAACGCTCAGGAAATAGGCTCCTACAGGGGGCAAATCAAAGACTACCTGAAAGATGGAGAGGGAGGCTACGAAGTCGATGACAAGTACTATTATGGCACATTTGAAAAAGATCTGCCTGTCGGTGCAGGCAAAATCAAAGGGGCAATCAACAACGATAAGTATGAACTGGTGGGCGACTTCTTTACCCAAAACTTAAAACACATTGATGCAACAATAAGATATTGGAATAAAGATGTCTACAAAGGGAGCGCGAAACTCTAAAACGGAGTTATTAAAAGGCACCAAGGTATTCACTGACTAACTTAGGGACATACTGCTACTCGAATGGGAAGCAAATTGAAGGCACTTTCTTAGATAACCCCAAGGGCGAGGTTCACGGAGAATACAAAGAAAAAAATAATGATTAATGATTAAACAAGGACTTCTGCTTATCAACAGGTTCTTTACCTTTCGGCTTTTTATTTAGATCCGAATGCCTTTGATTTCATCACTATTATTTTAATGATAATTCCTACTGAAAACGGATAGGGTTGACTCATTGTGTTAATATTTAAATTGTACCTTGCTCTCTCTCTACTAATATTAGTTATCACATGTCGCTCAGGATATTCAGCGATGATGCTCGAAAAACCTAATAATTGCTATCCATTTTGCAGCACTACTATCCCCAGAAGGGCTCATCCTCGCAGGAACCCGCCATTTTCATTCAAAACAAATATTATGAATGCGATGTTCCCGTGCTGTTCATGGATTTTTAGTAAAAACAACTGCGTGGCAATTCCAGAAATTTATAGCCTCAAGACAATGTCTCCGTGAGCCAAGCAATGACAGCAACCGACTACTTAATCTTCCTATTCGATATGGACAGTGAGCCCAGTTTCGAATGCAGTGTCAGCCAGTTCATTGATTCTGCAATTGCATACTACTCTCCAGAATCATTCATCATCTGCGTAAACTCGCAAATTCAGTAAAGAAAATGGAAATACGAGGAAGAGGTGCTTTCGTGTGAGAATTACATTCCCATTGTATATTCTCACATTCATCGGGTTGCCAAGTAAAAGCCATCATGGACCGGCCTTGGCCTTCTCTCTCAGACTGAAGAATAAGATGGCCTCTTTGAAATTATAGAGCTCATTCAAACTACCTCTTGGACTAATGCCCAGAAGATTCATGTTGAAAAGCCTAACTCCGAAATGGCCAACTCTGAAATAGCCAACTCCCAAATAGCTGGGTTCCTGAATACGTCAGAAACGCATGTGATCGCATAAAAGATAGAAAACGAAGAATAAAGAATGTAGAAACAGAAGCAGAGTTCCACTTCGGAGCCGGAGCTACATATGGAATAAGAGGAAAGGCAGGAGAATTATATTGAAAATGAGGAAGATTTATAACGGTAAATGCAAGAATTTGAAGCTCTGATGTGCCAAATGATGTCAATGAAATCAGGTTTGACCACTGGCAACGAAAGAAAGGCACGTGCCGAAGACTTAATTTTAAAATTAGCGAAAAAAATGGATTTTTGATTGAATATCAATTGCTTCAATTAATTTTATGTTCGATCTCCTTTTGTGAACTGAGAAGAGCAGTCCTACTGAAGGCCTGTTGGGAAGTTTGTGATTGCCATCATAGTCTCAAACCACTCGAAATACCCAAAGCGATTATCGTTCGAAGCCGAATATATGCATGTATTATTTCTTTGTTTCTGATCTTAAACTGTTGAATGCTATTTATTCTCATTCGACTGAACTATGAGCTTCCCCTTGAATTTGTGAAGAAAGGTATAGTCATACCAAGTTTTTGGATGCAGCACTATAGACACCATGAGCATCCGCTCCTGCAAATGTAAGCTCATCACTATGGAAATAGGAATTCCAACTTTAAAAGACAACTAATGTGGGCTCTACCTCACTCGTACAAGCTCCAAACTCTAAATTTGTTGTCTGAAGTGATTGCGACTGCAGAGCTCGGCATCTAAGGTCGAAAAGAATTAAAAAAAATTTGGGCCTTAAATGGTGTCGCTGATATCAAAATATAGTTTAAAACAATCGAATTTGCACAGCCAGCCCATATGATAGGATAGACAGCATCGAAAACATTCAAAGAAGAGGTCACTATCAGCAAATAACATATAATCATATTATTCACTAATATTTCCATATTTCTTATATATTGCAATAGCATCTATAATTAAGGCATTTGATAGTGACAATTTTCAAATATTTTCATGAGCTATCATGCAATTCGATGTCCCTTTCGATTCTGCTCAACAAATACAGCCACATGGGCCACCTTTTTAGAACAATTTTTAAATATCATCGATACCATTAATTGTAAATCATAAATGTTTTTTGATGCCATCAGTTTTGGTGATTCGGGTAACAGGGAACGGGAACCATAAAAAAATAGAAATACTGAATATTCTGCGGCTATATTTCTTGTTCTTTGTAGTTTTTACCTTCAGTTTTCTATTGCTTTTTCGCATACTTCATTTGCTTTTCCTTTTCGGCCAGTCTAAAAAATTCTTATTTTTCCACTTCGTTCATATTTTGATGCTTCCGGAGGATAGCCTTTGCTGTGGAATTATTTATTTTCAAAATTTTTGCACTGGTGCTTAATTTATATTTTTTTTAAAAGACAAGTTAAAGAAGCTTTGCCTTTGTCTAAAATAATTCCATAGTTACAGTTTTCGAAATCTTTCGGTGAGTCCTCTAATTTTCTTCAAGATATTCAATATCAGATTAACTCTTGCTCATTTTTCAGGTCTTTATTTAATTTAAATATTATACAGCTCAAGAAATTTCTTGCGATAAATTTCTGAAAAATTCGTTGATTCATTTGATCGGAGCGGCAGCAACAGCCCGCATGGATAAATTGTCTCACAAAATCAAAAAATTTGCACATTATTTAAATTATTGTTCATAAATTTACCCATTAATTGAGGATCCTCGCGAAATTGAGTGTATAAGATGGAGAATTCGAGTTATTTACGAAGCTGGTACTCGTAATCCCCATAATTTTAATGAAAAGGGCTTAGAACTTTTTTCTCCAAGAATTTAAAAATATGATCGCCTCGCCGGATAGCACGTGAGCAAAATCGCTCGCAACAATAAATTCTAAGACGAAAGTATGCTTTTTTAGCAGACCAGACAATTTTACGGGAAGACAGCATTTAATTGCTGATTTAAAAGAGCATGCGATATAATAAATATAATCTTAATTAAATCATATTATAACCTCAGAACTTAGAGATTTTGCTAGTAAATTTAAACGGAGTTTCAGAATTTAAATTTATGCCGAAGTCAGCACTAAATCTTCAACTTTGTTCAAGCAGGCTCTGCTAATTGCGGAGATGCGCAGTAGAATTTGATCATCATAAATATCAGGCTTCATAAATATATGGGCTTTTCTGAGCCTTCGATCATCAGCTGCCCATCTCTCTTAATCACCAATTCTTTGTAGGGGTCCTCAGGCATGCCTTAAAGTGTCCCCTTCCTTGTCTTTTGCTTCCAGCTGCGCACTCGATGAATGCCGATGATTTCATCATCCACTTATAATTCTTGCATGAACTCTATGATATAATTCTTCAGTTCTGGTTGATACTTGAGAGCATAAAGCCGGTGGCTGACTGAATCCTTCAAGTACAGGCTATTCTAATCGTAATAGCCTATGAAATCCGTAATCTTCAGGTATTATTTATCAGGCTCAAACTGGGGCTGCGACTGAGACTTCAGCGAAATGTAATCCTTAAAGAGTATTTGCTGCTCGATACTCAGAGTGTCATTGCTTCTCACCTCTCCGATGACTATCCCCGCATCGTAAAGGACTGCGAACTTGCTGCCGCTTGGCCCATCACTAAAGTTGCTGCTGATCCGGTAGACCGACTTTATGGGCAGCTTCTTTGCGAATGTTTTCATGAACTCCTCATTTTCGAGCTCCTCTACGCTCAAGTTGTTTCGGAACTCTAAGAATTAATTGTTGGGCATCGAAAAATAAGATATAGGCTTGGCCTTTCTCTTACCCGCCTCGTCAATCAAAGCCGAGTACCAAATTTCTTCCTCGTCCCAGAAAAAGTATCTTTCCTTGGCCATTTGTATGCTGTTTCTAAACTGCTTCTAAACCAGATCCTTAGATTATAACTCGAGCGAAAGCTTGCTTTAGTGTTGGGTTGAGTTTTCCAGCAGCCAGTCATTAAGGTGCTTATTCCGAATGGGGAGAATTCCGGTTTCAAGTTTGGCAATGACGATTCTATTGCTATAGACGAGAAGGCAGTTATTTTATTTCAGGGCCATAAACAATAGTTCGGATGCACTCGCTTCATCTTTCTTTTCGGAGGGAAAGGCAATAATTTCTTCAATTTAATACTTTAAGCAAGCGGCGCTTTTGATCAGCTGCTTTTTGGGAATCCGGAGCAACCTGTAGGAACAGTTTGAATTTCGCGATGCTTGCCATTTGGTCAAGAGCGTGATACTTTCATCTAATCCCCCAACTTTTACCACAGGGTAGCAGCATGACTCGATTATATCGATCGCATGGACGGACACCGTGACCTTTTCAGGCTGGTAGAGGTGCAGGGAGTCGGCAGAGCACAAGACCAAGAAGCCTGGCAGAAGAGTGCAATAGTACTGGGCAGTATTGATGGTTAATGAGTCTGTATGAATGTAATGGTCGAGTTCAGATTCGATTAAATGCTCGCCTATGTTCTTTAACTCGTTTTCAGTCACCTTTATAATGACGAACTTGCTGTTCCACAAAAGAACACCAACCACGTTGACATCATTTAAATTTTGAACCTTCCGAACTTAGCCCTCAAAGCAATGGATACCAACCCTCTTCGGCTCCTTTTCATTCTTGAGCGAAAATACATGCAATTGTTTTTCGACGGCCACGCACACAAAGTACCCACAGAAGCACCCTCCCACTGTATAATCTACGATCCCATCAAAAAGCTTGGAAATCGAGGATTTTACGCCCCTGTAGACGAAGACCGTGGATGTGAGCTGACAGAACTATTTCTGTGATCGAATGTATAAACTCTCCTCGTCTCGAACGAAGCAAACGGACTTATTTTAGGGCAAGATGCCAATTTAGAATGAGTTTTGTGATCCTACCACTTTGTCAGTGTACTTTAAAGTTAGCTGCACTGTGCCAAGCATAGGGCTCGTGAGCACAACCTTTGAACCCTCAGACCCCTCCTCATAATGCATCACTTCCGCCATTTTGAATAGCATGTTATGCGCATAGACTTATTTAGATGTGGCAACCAGCGAATTTGTCACAAACAATCTTTATGTTTCAAATCCAACCTGCTTGCTAATCAGCAGATAGTTGTAGTAGTCATTAAAATGCAATGAAGCTGATAGAATGGATGTAGATGGGTTACTGATGACCGTACGCTGCTTCTGGTGGGCGCTCCAGAGTTCGATTTATAGTTTGGTATTCATTTTATAGTATGCGATTCTGCTATTTTTCACGGCTATCTACCTGAGCGCCTCTGAATTTATTAGATACTGCAGAGAATCAAAGCTCATTTTGATGTCCAATCGGTCGACTGCGAATTCCGAACAGTTTTTGATTGTGAGTCTGTATATACTATTTTCCTCTGCGCTCCCTCGGCCTGTACCCACGACGATAAACTAGTGTGCTGATAGTCTGCCAACAGAAATACTGGCTTGCATATCTATTCGATGTGTGCCGAATGCCGACCATAGCATGGCTCCGTTCTTCATGCAAAGTAGGATGGCACTATCGTTTTCGATTTTGTCCTTTAAATTCTGGACATCGAACATTTAAAGGATAATGCCTTTGAGACTAAGTAGACAATCTTTTCCTGTAAGAACAGTGTGCTCCTGAGCATCAATAATGAACTGGTAAATTGCAGAGAGCTCTGAGTTCGTATCCACAATGCAGATAAGAAGCGTGGCAGCTGCAATATTATACAGAGATGAGACAATTCTGTTTTCGTTGGATAAGCTGAGTAGAACCGAAGCTTGATATCTGAGCTATTGCTTCTTATCCTTTGTGTTCATACTGCAGGTCTTCAGTCTCTTGGTGCTACTGTGAGAAATCTATACTCTAAGGGATTCGATATCTCCGCTTTCAAATACCCAGAGAAGAAGGAATTGTTTTGAGCACTCTTCGAATTCGACCAAGTGGAGACCCACTGCCTTGCTCTCTGACTCATGGATGCCTTCTGCGCTCCCAATGGCCTTCCATGTGCTGTGGCTTTTGAGAAATAAGTGAGCGCTCCATGAACTCCTCAACTAAAAGGTCTCGACGATAACTAAATAAAGATGATCGTTAAGTTGATAGCCTTCGTAGGATAAAATAGTTTAGTCGAAGCTTAATCTGAGGATCTGGTCGGAAGTATTTGAAGAAATTATGCAAAGCATGTAAGGGGAGTTGCTGAAAAGATAAGCATCAGGGAAAGTGCAACCCTCATAAGCTTGAAACTGCCTTAAATGCTTATTTCTATGTCTGGACTTCAGGGCCATCTTATTGCCACTATACAGACTTTAAAACATACATATAAAGCACTCAAAACCAATAATAACTTTCCAACTCGACCCTCCATGCCTACAAGCGATTCTTAATTAAACATGAAGAATAGGAGAGTATCTTGCGAAATGATTGAATAATAAAAAATGGTAATAGAGTAAATGACTCCAGTCGATATAATATCAATATTTCGAATATCTTTATTATGATTAATAACAGGACGAGATAGATAGCCATACATGATCTCATAAAGAAGCGCAATCGAAAAAAGAATCCGGCAAGTCAAAATCCGATTCAACAGAGATTATCCGCCCTACGGCCACCTCAACCCCAGTCAATTGCTCACCGAACTCAACAATGCAATTAAAGGGCGCTACGAGATCTAATTCATTCACGTTCGCTATCTCATGAGTAATTTATTTATAATTCTAAGCCCTCAACAAGTGGCAAATGAAACTCAACGAAGTCTATGAAGTAAGGAATGACTTTTAAATTGACTCCTAATCCAACAATATATTTACAGTTTAAAGTGATATTCGAAAAAGAGCACTCGCCGCTCAATAAGAAGCCAAAGTCGACCCTATGGAGCCAATCAAAGAAAAGAATGCAGCTTCTGAAGAGAAATAACAAAACGGAGAGCAAAAGGCGGAAATATCTGAAGAACAAACGGAAGAATAATCAGGGAAAAAAACTGAAGAATAAAAGAGAGAGCAAAAGCAAGAATAATAAAACGTTCATTTTGGGTTTTTAAAAGAATTCATCTTGAAGGATGCTTGCCGCCTAAAGCCTCCTCCTGATTATAATCCAGAAATCGATTAACGCAAGCTAGACAAGGAGAGGATGATAGAGGAAGAAAAAGCTCTGAAACAAATCGAGTAAGCTGTGATAGATATTATGAAGGTTTACAACGAAAAGCACAGTCCTTAGAGAAATTCTATTCGGGCCATTGAAAGCTTCAAGACAAAAAGCAACCGGGATGATTTTTCCCAAAACACATACGAAATCTATGCAAAGGGAATCATGCATGAGCCCGTCAATGAAAAGCTGAAGGAGGAGAAAAGCAAGCCTGTTGAAATTCGGGTCAAAAATGTATTACTAAAACTTTATTTGTGCCCGACCGGCATCGAAGAGAGTCTGGATCGGCTGAGCAAAAACTATCGAATTTCTGAGTGGAGCTTGAACACGGGCTATCGCAACGAGCAAAACTCCTTGTTCTATTCTTATTTCGGGACTTCCGATCTCGAAAAGAAAGTAGTGAGAATAAACAGCTCAATTAAAATCATAAGTTCAGTCTCTTTCAATGAGAAGAGTACAGGATATGTTGACGGCTTCAACATCATGTCCTTCTTGTGGAACTAAATTATACTTAAAGTGACTGTGAAGTTAGCCCAGATATACAAAATTTAAAAGGCTGTCCACAAAGTTGAGTCTACAGGCAACGAGGAATCTAAGACCATAACCGAGTACTATTTTTACATGTCCTATCCCCCCATGTTTTATATCAGCCTCATGAAAAAATAAGAAGCCAACTCATAGCAATACATCAGAACATGGGAGAGAGTCGAAAACTTCGTGCTCCTCAGGAACTAAATCATCGGAGAGAATTATTTTCTGAGATACTATCTGTTCAACAATTCTTTTCTGAAAATTAGTCTGGTTCAATAAAAAGGTCCATCCACTGGAGCCGAGCAGACGATAGAAAAGCTTGAGAGTCTCATCCGTCACATTTAGGGGACGATCTCAATCGTGAAACTTGACAAAATTTATGAACTGAAGTATTCGCTGCGCAATTTGGCCCGGGATTTTGGGTACTCAAAGTTTGAAAAAGCATTTTTTAAAGAGCCTGGGCTCAAGATAGAAGATTACGACAAAATTTGGAAAATAAAATACCTGCTTTTAGTAATGGCCCGGTTCAATTATGTGGTGCCACACGAAATCGATAAGATACTCAACCATTTGGGAGAGGCAGAAAACAGGAGTCATCTCGACTACTACTTGTATATCCTCTGGAAGGCTGCCACTAACATGTGGGGCTACCCCCATGAAAAAAGGTTCTATCTTTACCTTCTCGAAGAGTTCGAGGCAATTAAAAAGATTGAGGTCAAGAACTTGGCCCAAAGGATGATGAAGGATACGGATATCATTATCTACATTTTCCGAGTCTCTCTAACTCCAAGTGGATATTTATTTAACCCGCCCACGCCCGAAATGAAAGGCAGACTGATGAAGTAGTTTTCCAAGGAAGCAGACTTTTTCTTGAGGGTTTCTCTGAATGAAGAGAATTAAATATAATTGAAAAACCAAAAGTATATCACCAAAATGATGTTTCGATAGCAAATGAATCAGATAAAAATCTTAGGAAGAGAGTATATTCCATTGGGCTGGTCTCCCTCCCAACTTAGGTCCTTCTCGCTCTGGTATTTCCATGAAATTTAAGAAAGACCAAGCATTAATAAGCTCAAAAGATAGTATATACTTTCTTTCCTTGGGAACTTTGATCAAATCGCAAACCCAGCCAAGAAGGCAGCCCGAATCGGCCAGAGCTTTTCTGCCTCTTGGACTTACAATGCTTTAGGAATATAATGCAAAGAGATCCCTGACGAATACTCACCTCAAAGATATCTCTACACTGACGGAATCGGCAAGATATCCGCGACGCTGATCTAGAGGATAAGTTTAAAGCTGAGTATAAGAGAGTTAAGCGTGATCCAAATCCGCTATAAAGGGGCGAAGGGAGTCTTAGTCTTCGACCCAACGCTTCCCTCTAAAGAGATTCAGTTGAGACCAAGCATGATCAAGTTTAGTTGTGAAAACAAGGAAACGAACAAATATCTGGACATTTTGGATTGGAACAAGTACAAGGCCGGATTTTTGAACCGACAGACCATCATTTTGCTGAAGACGCTCGGCATTTAAAACATTGTCTTCATGAATCTCCAGAAAGAACACATCATTTCTCTATCTTCGATGACATTCAAGGATTGCAGTCTCTTCAAGCACCTCAACGATGACCTCAACACAGAAATAAATAACTTAGAGCCGGCAAATCAGACCATCCTGGACTTACTTAAGGCCCAGTTCTTATTGGAGAAATAGCCATTTTTTAAAAAGGTCCTGGAGACTTTGAAGAAGAATGGCTATCATCAACTCAAGACCAAAAGCTCCATTTTAGTTCGGTAGTCTGCCAGAATCATCGGGGTAATTGTTTTCAATAACTTAGATCATTGATGAGTATCGAGTTTTAGAAGAGGATGAAGTTTACTGTTCAGTTCATGACCCCAATGCACTGGAACCGGTCAGAAAAATAGTGGATGGACAGGCAATCATCACAAGAAACCCATGCTTGCATCCTGCAGATATTCGAATCGTCACATGTGTAGGGGCTAATGAAATAAAGTCGAGGTTCTAAAAAATTGGCATTCAATAAAATCGGTTTTAGCGATTCGTCAATACAGTTATATTCCCTATGAAAGGCAATTACCCTCTGACTTCTCAGATTAGCGGCTCGGATTTGGATGGAGACAACTTCTTCATTTGCTGGGACCCTCGGCTCATTCCGAAGAGGGCCTTCCCGATAAATTTGATTGATCAGGCATAAAAGGAAGAAGAAAAGAAAGTAGAAATCAAGCCAAAGCTAATCGAGTAAGTCTATAGCGAGATGCTGGACTTCTTTATCGATTACACGAATTATGAAAAGCTCGGGCAAATCGATAATAGTCATCTGGTGCATGCAGACCAAGACTTGCAAGAGTATGCCAATAATAAGACCTGCATGAAATTGGCTGAAATCCATGGCAAGGCTGTGGATTTCCCGAAAACTGGGTATTGCCCCCTCGTGCCGTCAGAACTTTTCGTTTCGGAATACCCGGACTTCATGGAGAAATAAAACAACGACAGCTATCTCAGCAAATCCATTTTGGGCATGCTATACCGGTAAGTTAAGGAAAAGATCCTCATCGAAGAAAGCACAGACGCCCAACAGGAGTTAGATGCTGACTTACTGTATAACTATAAATTTGATGAAACATAAGCCGAAGTCGCAGAGTATTTTAAGATCGTCAAGGAGTTCGAGAGAGATCTTGGTAACCTCATTCATTTGACCAATGTTGACAGCGAGTGCGAAATTTATAGCGGCAACTTCTCCACTGTCAGAAATAAGGTTAAGACTTTTGGCAAAAACAGATTAATTGCCTCGATTTTGAATCTGCGAGAGCGCTTTTTTGCCATCTTCTTTTAGAATATCGAAGAGGATAAGAGAAAATATTTAAACTGCGGTAAAGAGGACCACCTTCAAAAAATATCATACTTTTCATCTTCGGCCTATCGCAAAGCTCAACTCTTTTATCTCATTACCTATATATACAAATTTCCAGAAATCAAATTTTCATAACCCAATGAAAATTATAAGCAAAAATAAAAAGAGAAATAAATCGAGAAAAAAAAAGAGAAAAAGAAAGAGAAAAAGAAGTAGTAAATGGGAGAGAAATAATCAATAAAACAATAAGATGATGAAGAGGAGGAGAAAAAGCCGGAGAAATAGGCAGAGAAATAAGCAGAGAAATAAGCAGAGAAATACTCAGAGAAAGAGCTTATATAATCTGTTTCTTAAAAATTGGAGCATCTAAAAGAGAAAATTTAAGACGTTTCGCATCGTTTGAAATTCCTCAGCAAGGAAGGCAAATTCTGTGGGTTCATCTGGTTCATTATTCCGAAGGTCATTGTGAACTTAAAAGTCACAGCAAGACATTTCAAGAACAGCAAACCCAATTTCGACACACTCGAGCCAAAGTAAGAAGAGCATAGTAACGAAGATAATGGCGTGGATGATGATTTATGAGAGAATTGTGAATTATCATAAAATATTTGCACTTACATTCAGAAATATATATTAAAAATATTCTCATACGAATGCAGAAGCAAAAAAAAAATAAATATATAAGATCAAAAAGCTCGATTCAAAAGTGTCCAGCCAACAAAAAATGCAGTGTGATGTACCATTGCTCAGCAGAGAACTAAATCGAGGATCAGTTTCATTTAGACGAGCACTTCGATATTACATTGGCCAAACAAAACCTGCTCTCAGTAAGCCAGTCAGGCTTTCATGAGCCGGTCAGACACGAAGTAAAAAGGGAAAGGAATGCCTTTTCACAAGCACAACGGCAACATACCGGAAAATAGCCATCGAAAGAGTGGTTTGAAGCTTGGAACTAACCGATCTAGGCTATGATCCCATCAAGTATGATAAAAGGAATTAAGAAAAAATCCTATGGGATCATAAATCCTTTGAGGAAATCATAAGACTCTGCAAAAAAGATGATGAATAAATAATAAATAACGAAAAGTCGATTCTAAAACTCTTTGGTGAGCAAAGAATAATTAATAAAGCAAAGAAAGAATTTAAAAAGTTCTTACGCAGCCAGCTGTGAAAATAAAACCGACGAAGGGGGGTTAAAAAACTCTCTCGAAAAGAATTCAAACAATTAAATTTGTTTTGATCCATTGGGCCACAGTAGATGCAACAAGAAATGCGGTAAGAAATGCAATAAGTTATGCATACAAAATGTAATAAATATAGAAGCAGACATCAAGAACTGCGAATGCCCTGAATTATTGAAGAAGAGGAGAAAGAACTAATTTAATAAGCAAGCTTGGAATTCAAATCTGAGGAAAACATTACATTTTATGAACTCCACAGACTCCAAAAGCAATATATAAATGAAAAAAAATCCTTCACTTAGCTTCACCAGTAACAACAGAAGTCAAGAACAAAGTGTTGAGGATAAAATAAAGAGAAAAAGCCTTCACAAAAGCATAAAATATTAGACATAAAAGATACTTCATACAAGCATGGTCATCTTCGAATCCAATCCAATGAGCCTAAAATGTCATCGAATAACGAATTCATTTAAAAACAGCTCAAACGAGACCACAAAGGCCCAATCAAAGCTGTTCACGAGGGGATAAAATCACTCGGTAAGTGAAAAATGGATGAGAGGTGGAAAGAATAAAAACAATTTGAAGCGAACCTTGCAGATAGTAAACAAAGCTGGCAATTCCGTCTATCAAAAGGAAATGAATAGGATAGTTTCATTGATCGAGCAAGAAGATCGACTTTATAAGGCATCCATATTTTGATGACTATTTTTAGATTTGACACTCTAACTATTTTCATCATTACAGCGTATTAATCTTGTGTATGGCATAACCGATTCTCATTTCTATTGAGTCAGGAGCATATATAATCCTATTTGGATTTTCTGCATACTCAAGAAATCTGAAAGAGTCAGAGGAGAAAGGGACGAGGCGGGAACATGACCAATATGAATGACTCAGGCAGACAGAATTACTGTATCAGGTATAGCAAACTATTGGGACAGCCTGCATGCAAAAAAGCCTGTATCCGGATTTGAACCGGAGACCTCTTGCTTACTAGGCAAGTGCTCTACCAACTAAGCTATACAGGCTACCCATCAGATAATCTGGGATCCATCTGATCTATTAAATTATAGGCGAAATAGAACGCACATTGATGAATTTTCTGGAGCCGTCAAGATCCTATTGAACTGATTGATTGAGGCATATCTGGCTCCTTCTGTTCGCTTTCTCTCGATAAACTATAATCTGTCTATTTCGTTGCTGTTTCCTGGTTCATCCCTTATAAATGCCTCCATTGTGAGGGAAAAACTTAGATCGAACTTTTTATAATTCAGCAGCTTCATTCTTGGTTTGAACTGTCTCATGATAATTGCTGATTGGACTCTCATGAGGTATCACTAGACTCGGGAAGTTGGCTCATTGGTTCTGGCGGAGAGTTTAGTCATTCAGAAATATTTAAAAAGTATTTGCTAAATTATGTTTGGTTTTATTTAATCCACTAAAACGATCAAACATAATCAAAATTGCAGTTATTAAGGCACTCCTTATAATGATAGGGTGATGGAGATAATGAGATGGGATGAAGATGTGGATGATGGAGATGATGGAGGATGATACAAATTAATTTCATAGATTCCCAGTCGTAATTAAATCCCTAATTATAATTAAATTCGCAGAACTGTGATTAGCCTACGCTCTCCGACCGGAACATGAGTGCACAACACCACGAGCAGTAGTATCAACTCGCAGGCGATGCGATCAGCGATTTTGTGAAGAGCAAAATAAAGTTATTCTGTCTGCAATAGGCCCACGGGCAAACCAACATTGAATTCGATGAATGCTACCAAAGGCTGAGCTTCCTAAACTACAAATACTTCCACAACATTGTCACTCACGCCCGGCACTCCGAATAGGAAAAGGCAAAGCAGGAATAAAGCGAGCAATGAATGAATGATATGATTTATTAAATGATGTGAATGATTGAGTCTCAGACAAGTAATACGATGACAATCATTATAAAACTAAACCGCATTCGCTCACTCGATGTCAACTACATCTACTTTTTCATCGGCAATTAAGCTGGGTTTCGATTTGAATATCTAACGGGCTAGGTCAGATTTGAATAAAGGTTTCTTTGATTATCCAACGAGCTTGCTGTAATCTGCAAGAGTGTCGTTCCTGTTATACTATTTTCGGCAGTACGGGCAATTCTATATAGTCACATTTGTACTCTTTGCTTTTTTAACCAACCGATTAGGCAATTCGAATGGAAGATATGTCTGCAGTATCCGATCCGGATTTGGTCCTCCGCCTGGATGTTTTCCAGGCATATAACGCAGTCGTGGTCTAAGGAGTTGAACTACTTTTTCGGATTCAGTCCGTTCATTGAATCCTCGGAAATCGTAGAGAGGCCTAGAAGTATCTACGTGAAAGTGCAGCTTGGAAAGTATCGCTATATTTCTTATCCGGAGAGTCTGCTGGTATCAGATGATATCACCAGTTATGATTCAATCCTCGCATTGTTGAGCCTTGTTCGGCGCACGATGCAAACGGCTGCAACAATCAGTGCAATTAGCAATACACCTCCTAGGACTCCCATCACGATGACGAGTACACTGGCGACTTCCCCTCCGCTGGAGACTGTGACTGTGGCTGTAATTCGGGTGCTGCCGAAATTCATGCAGGTCAGCAATATTGCCTTTTCTTTAGTGTTCACCGTGATCTTGAGTCCTTCGGTCCCTGCAATGAGAGAAAATCTGCCCTAAGTGGATTGGCCTGTAGCAACATTATAGTAACTGGCTACTTCGTTGGTGAACTCTTCCAACTGCACATACATCTCAGCTACGCTCACATCAATTTTGGCTAGAATTGTCATGCTTTTTGCAGGCAGCCGATAGTATTTGACTTCATTCACAGCCAGCCCAATTTCGAATGTTCCATCTTACTCTTTGTACTCGATGAATCTAGAACATGTCATTCCTGAGTATCCTGGGTTGCAGTTCCTGCACGTGCACGACCCTCGAGTAACCCCTCCGTTTAAGCAAGGCGAGCAAAAGTACGTAAGGGCCGAAGACTGCACCGTAATCCGATAGTTAAGGTTCTCCCTACGGTAGTTCGGGTCGTAGTTAATGATTTTATAATAAACTCTGGGCTCTGAGACTAGCTTTGGAATATTAATATACTGAGTCCTGAAGTCAATCATTGCGTCAAGATCATAACTGAAATCTCCCTACTGGGGGTCTTGGCTATAATAGGTCGTGAGTGGATATTATTAATTTGTCTTCACCACATTGGTGCTGGCTATGAATGCAGTCGCCGAACTCTTGGTCGTGTTCATGAGTTCAAATGTTATCTGCACGATATCACTGTTCCCCAAGCTGCTAATGTCAATTTGACCGGAAAATTGGTTTGTATTTTTATTCTAGCATAATGTGACTTCATACTAATGTGCCCGTAATCGTTCCGATTTGTCCGTGCATCATCCAAACTAACTGCGCAATCACAAGCAAAGACTTGCAGAGGGCTGCTTTATGTAGCATTGGCTATTAAAATAGAAACAATATCAATAATGTATATATTCATCATCTAACTATCCCATATGGCTTACCTTGCAATCCCAATTTCTCGATTGGGGTTGGGGTTGGGGTTGGGGTTGGGGTTGGGGTTGGGGTTGGGGTTGGGGTTGGGGTTGGGGTTGGGATGGGATATAGATA
>NW_028282357.1:0-38813 GCF_059751285.1 Brachycentrus maculatus | reverse complement strand
TCCCAACCCCAACCCCAACCCCAACCCCAACCCCAACCCCAACCCCAACCCCAACCCCAACCCCAACCCCCTATGCAGCTTGATATGTGACTATGTGTATGTAATCAATCAATGCTAATATTGATCAAAACTGAATAATCATGTAAGTATATAAAAATATAAAATAAGGCCATGCGCAACCATGCACACTCAATATTGCCACTGAAGATAAAGCTAAGAAGTTAGTAGTTCTCTCATAATCACAGTTTGTCTTCCTAGGCAAAGTAAACTCCTAATAAAATAGATGCAACGCAAATTTAAATGCTGCGAAAATGAATACGAATAGGTCGCAAGAGCACGCGAAGGCAAATGCATACAGTGGCTCCCCTGGATACTTTGGATAAAAACAAGCAGGAACAGATAAGACAAAAATAGCTGCCCGAATCAACGGGTGCCAATCGGAAAGTGATAGGCGTAATTATCGTCTGTTGATATCAAATGACAAAATACTTATAGACTTTCAGGCTGAGGATCAGAACCTGTAGAAGCTTGAGAAGAGGTCATCTTCTGAGCCCAATAAGATAAACAAAGTTATTAACAGATCACTGTTTATCACGGAGGACGACTAGCGCGCATGTGCCAAGACAATCAATGAGAAGGCGCGCACATTGGGCAAAGAGACAGGGTATATTGGGCAGAACCGGAGAAACTAAAACTCCAAGTCGAACACTTCGAGCTCCACCATCGCAGATCTGCTTCGGATAACCAGAAGGAAAGCCAAAAATTGGAAGGACCTGGAAGCCCTGAAGAATAGGTACAGAAAGGAGCTGCTGCGGAATAAGAGTAAATAGCAGATTGCCGAATAAAACATCAACATGATCATGGCAATCGAAGATACTCCCCCCAAAGTCGATGCTTGGAATTACGCACCCAGAATTAATAATTAACTGAAGTATTTCCATCGCTAGAAATCGCGTGAATTGCTCTTTGAAGAGAACATGAAGATTATTCAAAGAATCTAAAGCACGCCTCCCAAAGTTAATGCTTGGAATTATTATCGATCTCTGCAGTCCCCTAGAGCTTTCGAAAGATAATTGCACCAGGAAAAAATCTTCTAGGAAAATATGAAGATTATTCTAAAAATCGAAGATATACCTCCGAAGGTCAACACATGGAGCGAACGGAAACTAAAACCGAACTTTAATATGAAGCAATAGCGAACTCAGCGATAATCCAAACTGCTCTAATAAAATATCAAGATCATAACCAAAATCGAGGATACTCCTCCTAAAGTAGAGCCTTGGCTATACGATCGAGAATAGAGACTCAGGAAGGTGAACCAAGAGAAAAAGCAGTCGTCAGGGCAGAAAAAATTCGTCTTAGAGCAACTAAAGAAGCATATAGATTAAGAGGAGCGCCGCTTGCTCGAAGAAACAAAGAAAAATGAAGAATAAACAAAATTAGAACAGAATAAGCCATCGCCAATTAAATTAGGCGTTCAAAAATTGCATGAAATGTATGCAAACTATCGTTTAAAGCTATCCCCCAGGTGGAGAGCTCACAACAACAGATTCGATTCGATAAAAATAAACAGTTACAGGCCAATGGCCAACAACATCGAATTGTCAATCGGGAAAAAAAATACCACTAAAATCAAATCAATCTTATAAATAAAACAAATTCAACAATCGAAACAAATTTAGTCAATGCATCCTCGGATCTTTCGAGCCTCTCCCAATCAATGAAGCTAACTTCTTCAATTTTTTATAGCGAACATTAAAGGCATGTATTTTTGCTAAGCAACAGAGTAACCCAAATATTTATCATATAATATTCTTATTTAAGTTAAATAGAAGAATATTGTGTTCATATTTAGCAGCAAAAGGTGTGATAATTGGATATATTATAATGTCCCACCAAGGCAGGCAGAATAATAAGTCCCTGCATGAGTACGTTCGAAGCCAAATAGTGCAGCAGTACCCTCCTCCAATTGATAACCCCTTTTTGGATTCTCTGATGGTCGACGAGAAGAACGAGCAGAACCAATACATGGATATCTTCGAGTCGATCATGCAGGAAAATAATAACATTGTTGAAGATTATGAGAAGTGTGAGAACAGAAATCGATAAAGTGCCCACAATAAATTTGACATGAGCAACATCATGGAATCAGAAAGTGACCACAATGAGATTCCTTCTCGAAATAGTTCTCTTTCTTCTCGCGAAAACAATCTAGAATTTCGGAATCCATCACTGCCCAAACATGAGCAGTCCATCCACAAGAAGTATAGTGGGGACAGTCTTATCGACGAGGAATAGAATATGCAAATGCAACGTTTTCAGCTGACTACCATGCACCATCCCATTGCTTCATCTCTATTATATTCTATCCCCCGCACTGGCCACAAGGATCCTGAAAAAAATTAAAAAATCAACAAAATTCAGTCGATCGGCTGCAATTGTCGCAAATCTAAATGCCTAAAAATGTACTGTTAGTGCTTTCATTTGCAAATATTTTGTAATGAAAACTGTAACTGCGTAGGTTGTGGCAATATGCCTAACTCCAACCATCAGCAAGCTGTCATTGATGCACTCGCTCGCAACCCTAAGGCATTTGTCGAAGAGAAGCCGCAGGTAGAAAACGGGTTCGATTTGGGAGTCTAGTTAGGGGAAGTGAAGAAAGGCTGTAAATGCAAAAAAACCAAATGTTTGAAGAAGTACTGTGAGTGTTTTAGCTCAGGAGGAAAGTGTGGCAAATTTTGCAAATGCTAAAATTGCTAAAATCAGGGCCAATGATATTTTTAATTATTCTCATTCACACTTCAACCCTTTGGATGCATATGGTATTTCGTCTGATAGTTGCCCACTTTTCGAGGATAGTGATAAGCCTTTGGAGCAGTTTATTTAAAGCCATCAAGGACCTTTCGATATATGATATATATATATTTAATTATAAGTTCGAACAGGTTCGATATAAAATTAATGGCTCATTCATGTGTATTTTTGAAATTCCTTTTTCCCGAATTTGCCTTTGTTGCTCATGAAGCTTTGGGCTTCAATTCTTTACTTTTCACTGATTTTATGGCGATCGAAGATCTCGAGTGTCGGAAGAGCGTTTATTACTCGAAACTTATAGTTGGGCTAATGAGCCGCGGGGTTATTAAACATGTCGAGCCGTTTGAGATTTTTGAGTTCCCTAAGGTTCTTTAAAATTTGGTCAAGATCCCGAAGTTCGTTGTCATAGACGATGAGCGTTTATACATTCTTCAAATGCTCGAAGATTCTATTTGAGAAATCCCTGATGCGGTTCTCTTGCGCGTAAATGTGCTTGATCCGGAAGTTTTTATGCAGTCCGTCAAAGGATGAGAGATTATTTTGGTTGATCCAAAGTATTTACAAGTTGGGGAAATCTTCGAATCTTGTCAGGGCCGTTGCATTACGGCTCCCCAAGTGTATTTATGTCGTATTTTTGGCCTACTTTGTGTTTTTTATGGGGATCACATCCCACGGGTTCGCGAGCACTATTGGGTTTTTCGGGGTATGCTTCGTGAGAAGTATGTCCAGGGTCTGGTCCATGCTCTTCCTCTAAACTAACAATAATAATAAAACTATTAAAATTCCAAATCAGTTGTATTATTATATACTAAATTTGAAAACCTACGACCTCACCAAATTAACTCTTGAGCGAACTCAAACTTCAACAACACAGCCTTATTAGAACTATTTCTTTTCTTTAAATGTTCTTTCTCAGCAGTACATCTCTCTGTGACAATTATGTATTTCAAATTTGATAAATTAAATAATATATATATGTGTCAAACCGCAGTAACCACTCGACCTTAGTTTTAAAAACTAAGAATCGAGTGGGGAGTTACTTCAAGTATTAGCTTCCATCACAAAACCTTGCGTCCGAGGGTTTGAATTAAATAATAAATCAACGAGTAAATCATTCGTAATGGTGAAGGCATCAATTTTATTGATATTTTTTTTGTTTATTCACGTACTGTTATTCCTGCTTAAAAAGCCTATAATTGAGGATATCCTATAAATGTGGATACTCGAATTGCAGGCTTTATGGCAATTAAGCCTATACTTACTACTTTGTCGACTTATAATGATCAGCTTAAATTAATAATCATATTTGATTTGTCCTCCTTGTTCAAATCACTTCATATATACTTCATATATACTTCATATATACTTCATATATACATACTATTTAGATTCAAAAACAGCTATAATCAACTACTCGCCTCGATTGGGCCCAGCTCAAATTCTTATTTAATTTCTCTGCCTGTGATCTCTGTTGGGTTTTAGGTAGGGAGTGCTGATTTTTTTCTGAAGCAGATGCAATATATCGAAATCGCGATGACTAAGTTAAATAAATCCATTACTTATGATGCCTACGGGGATGCATATTCCCAAAATTAAGGCTAAATCTATGCTTTGTTTAGACCCATTAGTATTGTCATTGTATGGGTCTCCGCCAATCGTCAAACTGCTGGCCTCGACAGACATTCCAGCTATATTGCCGTTAACACTAAATAGATTGTTCAATGCAGTTATTTGATTTTGGGATGCTTATGAGCCGGGTGGTTCGTTTGTTGAGACAGTCCCGGCAGTAATAACCGAGCCCTATTTAATTTCAGTCATTGAAACCAAATCAATTGATGTGCCATTGACAGCGGTTACAATTTGGTCTAAGAATTGCTGATAATTATCATAGAATTGTGGCAAAGTGACTGCAAATACGACATTAAAGCCGTAATTGAATGAAGAAATGCATTGCCAGCCGTTCAGTGTGTATGACTAGACGCATTAGGTACAAGTATCGGGAGTTCCTGAGCACTGACTGCACGGGAAATTGCAGACAACACACACAGATTCTTTAGCAACAGCCGACATTGGCATCGTATACCCTGATGAGCAAGAACTACAGCTGTTTTCGGATGTGCAGCTTGAGCATCCTGTTGCGCATAAATTACAATTGTTATTGCTGAGATAGTAACCATATAGGCAGCTGGCGCATGAGGTTGTTGTGCTATTTGCGCATCTCGCACAATTCTCGCCTGCGCATTGATTGCAAAGACCGCCGACCAGAATATTGCCAAGAGGGCATACGGAACAAACTCCTCCTGGACATTAAGTAACTGGGATGCAATTTGTGGTTGTGCTATCGAAGGAGTACCCTGCCACACAAGATTGGCACACTGTTGGGCTCGCTGTACTGCACGAAGCACATGGAGGTACGCAAGTTGCTGCGCATTTGAAGTCGTTGGTTAGACTATAACCTTTATTACATTTTGTGCAGCCAATGCTTGTGCATGAGGTACAAAAGATGGTACAAGAAGAACAAACTTGATTGTTATTTAGATAAAATCCAGATCCGCATGAGAGGCAGACCCCGTTTGACGTCCCTGAACAGCCTCTGCAGTTGGAGAGGCATGGTAAGCACACTCCTCGAGAGTTGACTGAGTATCCCTCAACGCAAATTGTGCAAACGGATGAGCTTGAGCAGGCTAAGCAATTCGATGGGCATCCTGCAACGCAAGTTTTATTCGCAGCCATACTAAACCCATACGGGCAGGAAGAACACTTGTTTAAGTTGGTGCTTTCACATGTGAGGCAGTTGGCAGATGCGCTACAAGAAACACATGAAGTGCCTTGGAGGAACGATGTGCCAAAACAAGATAAGCAAGAGGATGGATTGCTACTCAGGCATGTAAGGCAAGGGTAGGTGCAGGCAATGCAGAATGATGATGAAGTCTTATAATAGCCAGTCATGCACGTAATGCAAGATTGAGGGTTATTGACAGAACATTTCTAGCAACCTGGGTCGCATAAGGCAGGAACTACTGCGCCGTCAATTACTATAGCAAACTGGCCAGTTGTTTCTTTGAATTCAAAGCAGGATGCTTCATTGCATTGTGCACAGTTGCTGGATGGGCAAGATGTGCACTATCCGTTTGTTAGAAAATAGCCAATGCCGCAGCTTAAGCATTGAGAGGTGTTTGTCTGAGAGCATGAAGTGCAGGCTGGAGCGCCTTTACATTGGTTACAGGTGGCTCCACTGGGGACATACCCTGGGATACAGGCTGTGCAGATGCTAGGGTCATTGCATTAAGTGCATAGATTGGTTGCGCATATTCGTTGGCAAGTGGAATCAGCTAGAAGTCTGTAACTATTTGCGCAAGTTGTGCACAAACTGGGGCTGGTAGAAGAGCATGTCGCGCAGTTCGAAACAGAACAAGTATAACATTACCCATTGGTATTAGGCGTGTAAGAAAACGGCGCTTGACATGCGCTGCATGTGCCATTAGAATTGCAGAAGAGGCAAGGGAATGCGCATAGTTTGCATTGCCCTTGAGCATTCAATGTGTACCCTTTGAGACATTGGCCACAGACTCCATTATTCTCACAGACATCGCAGCCTTCAACACTGGAACAATTGACACAGAATTGCATATCGGTGTCGAGCTCGAATCCTTGATTGCACAAGGCACAGATATTAGTATCTGAACATAATTGACAGTTTTGGACGTTGCAAGTAATGCATTTACTGCCCGATGAACTGACTTACAAACTATTTTTGCATTTGCCACAATAAGATTTCGATTCGCAATACAAGCAGTTGCTGATTTTGCACTCGAGACAGAGGTTTTTATTCGGAGTGTATTGTGTGAGGCATGTCTTGCAAATGTTGGCTTATTGGCACAAGTTGCAGTTACTAATAGGACATGATACGCAGGAAGATTGGTAAAATGTTGTGAGCATTGGGCACACGCATGTATTTGCAGGGCTCACCATGAAACTCGATTAGCATTGCATGCACAAGTTAGTTTGGGAACATAGATTGCAATAGGGAACCACAGCAGCATTGCACTCGTAACAGTAATTCTCAAATTAAGTTGCACCCTCGGGGCAGATGCAACTATTATCCTAGCCAAGCATAAAGCTTGCCGAGCATGAGTGACATATATTGGCTGTTTGACAGAGAATACAATTCGGAACAGAGCACTCGACGCAAATGTTCTCAAACTAAGTGTAGAGGAAAGGGCATGTGCAAGTGTTGTTGATAATTTCATAGGTGCTTGGACAAATGCACTAATTTCCAGAGGGAGTGAAGCTTTAAAGGCAGCTGGAGCATTGTTGAGGCTGATCGCAAGCTGCGCAGTATAAAATGCTACACTCTAGGCAAGTCGACATACTAGACTCAAGAGTGCCTGGGGGACATATGCACATTCCTTCCACAATCTAATAGGTCAAATCCGGGCAAGAACACCCTGTTTTATCAGATGAAAGCGTAAATGTATCTGTGCAGACTGAGCATTAAGTAAACGACTAGCAGATCTAGCAAAAGCTAATATCACAGTTTGGAGCGCAAAATGAGTTTGTGTTAGAGCTTTCAGAGGAGGTGAGGATATATTGCTATGAACACATTACACAACTGAGAGGATCAGTACATACGGTGCAATAAGTAACAGAGCAATAGAGGCTTGTTCGGCAGGATCCTTCTATTGCTATCCAGCCTTCAACACATAAGGCGCAGTGTTGGTTCTGATCGCAGTATAGGCAGTTGTAAACAGTGCATTCTGATGTCTGAAGGGCAGGGACATTCATCACACACTGAAAGTACGAATTGAGGAAGTAGCCTTGCTGGCATATCAAACAGGAGAGCTGACCAATACAAATCTGACAGTTAGGGATCATGCAAGTCTGTGGCATGCACAAGGATTGGGTAGGGTTAGTGAAAAATCCCAATTTGCAAAAGGAACAAATAATCGTGGTTTAAGTTTGGTTCGTTTCGATGTTCATTTCTGTGTGAACTCCGCAAGCGAGACAATTTTCAATCGAACAAGTATTGTTATCACTACTCTACAAGACTGAATCCATGTTGAGTGCGCATTCGAAGCTAGTCGTCAGGTAAAACTGACCCTGGCATGCAAGGCATTCGCTATTGCCCAAACATATCATGCAATTTGGTGAACATTGGTTAACCGTGCAAGTCTTCGCAGCTGTGATAGTGTGGGTGTCATCGCAGATCGAGCATGAAGTTGATGTTTCACACACCGAACATCCCATCACTTCGCAAGAGTACTCGCTGTTGCCCAAAGAGGATACATAGGTGCACACTGGCCCAAGCAGCTAATACTGAATATACCCAATATTGCACAGGAAACAAAAGTCTCCATTTTTAGAACAAAGTAAGCAGTTAGAGTCAGCAGGGCAACCGTTTTGAACGCATCCATTCGTAGTTAGCGAAAATCCAGGGTCACACATTCCGCAAACACCTGGGATAATGCACTGGAAGCAGTTGTTCACGTTGCAGAGAGTGCCAATGGCCACTATTGGCGTGCAGCCACCATCATTGAGAACAAGAGTCTCCACCATGGGCTGTGCACATTTGGTGCACATCTGAGCCCCTAAACAGTTTAAGCAGTTCTGAAACGGGCAAACACAATTATTCATATAGAGCTGGTAGCCGCTGAGACATGATAAGCATGCATTATTTTCATCGCATGAGGTGCAACCCGCAATTTGCGAGCAATTTGCAGAAAGATCATATGCCGAGCAAGAACTGGTTTCTGCATTCAGCTGATATCCTTCTGAACAGACAATACAAACTGAGCTTCTGAAACAGTACTCGCAGTTCTCCAATTCGCAAGGATAACGATAGCATTGCCCATTTATTTACGCATAGCCAATCATACAACTAGCACAAGTTTCAGAGCAGGCGGAAACATAAGTTGAGCAGCCTAGGCTATTGTGATCTGCTTTTAGGCAGCAGCTGAGGCCGTCACTTGTCAGCTCATACGTCTACGCGCATTGAGTGCAGAACTCTGCATTACAAGCTGTGCATTGTGTGCTATACTCGCTTGTGCATTGTTGTGCCGTTAGTGTCAAAGATGACTTGGAGGCGCAAGTGGTCGATAAGTCAGATAGAGAATACCCTTCCATGCAAATTGAACACTAGGAATGTGAAGAGCATTGGTAGCAGTTTTCGATCGAGCAAAGTTTGGAGCAAACTTTGCGAGTGTTGTTGTCATCTGGAACCGTATTATTGTCGCATTCAGGGTCTAGACTTCCTGTACAGTTATCCGAAGTTTAATTATCGTCTTGATCTTCGAAAAGTCGCCTTCCTTGGGTGAGTAGTCTTCTCGCAGTGTTGTTGTCCTCTACTTCGACCAGAACCCACTGATAGCCAGGCATACACTGGAAGCATTAGTTGGACAAGAGGCAGTAGTCGCATCCGTTGATCATGCACTCGACATTGGAGTTGATCATTTGACAGGTTGACTGGATATTCAGAGCGTATCCTTGCACGCATATGATGCACTGTTCTCCGACATTGAGGAGGCAGTTGGGTAGAGGGGAGTACATTTTCATGCACTTGCCTCCTGTATGTTTCTGAATGTAGTAACCCTTTTCACATTATCCGCAATAGTTGTTCGAAATGCAGTACACGCAGTTATCGAGGTTGCACGCATAGTTTTGAGTATTTAAGTTGGCCGCACAGTAGCCGCCGACATTGATAAAGCCTTCCATGCATTCGATGCAGCCGTACTTCAGGGAAGAGTCCCCATTTGGAAGCATCATGCCGAATTTGCTGCATTGATAAGTAGCTTGCAATGGGATTAATGTATTATCAGGTGTGATTTCGATGCAGCTCACATAGATCAGCTGCGAATTCGAACTCGAATAGTACTTATTGAGCTTATAGCCAGGAATGCACTCTGCGCATATGTCGCTATTAGTGCAGGCCAGGCACCAACTCAGGCTGCAACCGAAGCTCTTTAGCAAGCAGACATTCAACGCTTCATCCAAATAGTACCCAGTCATACACTCTGAGCAGACTGCGCTATTACTCTGGCCGCAGGACTAGCAGTTTTCAACAGAGCATTAAGAGCTCATGCAAGTGATATTTTCAGAATTATCTGTGTTCAACGTGAAGCTATTCAGGCAAGTTGTGCAGGTCCCATCCAAATTGCATGACATGCAGCTTGGGACATCGCAAGTCACATTGTAGCTGGTGACGCACTCGTAGTTAAGCCCTACGATGTACCCCGATATACAAATTCTGCATGCTCCCGGCCAGAAGGCAATGTCACAGTTTGGAATATGTGACTGCATATTTGGTACACAGAATCCATTTTGATTGTTGAACCCGTACCGACACAGATTGCAACGGCTTATTGAATGGCAGTTGAGGCAGTTGGGGACGCATTGAATGTTATTCGTACTGCTAGCCAAAATGCACAATCCTGATTCAGAGATAATATATCCGGATCCGCACATTTCGCAGTTATTGTTGGACAGACAGGTGACACAGTTCGGATCAGTACATGAAACAGACCTGCAGTAGGGCTAGCTGGTGATGGGGTCGATAGCCAGAATGTAGTTGTTGGAGCACAAGCCACAGTAATTATAAAAAGAGCACTCCACACAGTTGTTAACTTCGCAAGGATAGATAGTTTGGGCTTCGTTCAGCAAAGCCATGATCGCTGTGATCGCCAAAATGAAAAGACTTCGCATCAATCTTGCAATCAACTAATATTTATTGAAATGAATGAAACAATTGCCATAGACTGCCATATATTGTAAGCAATTAAATATATATTTATCAGAATCAATATAAGTAACCACTCGTTTCTTATATTATAAAATATTGGTGATTTTCATCCTATTCACTCAGTTGATCAATTATCCTATCAATTACTATATATACACATACTATATGTATACATACATTGAACATTATCAATGAGCCCTCTCATTAATTCGGGTTGGGGTTGGGGTTGGGGTTGGGGTTGGGGTTGGGGTTGGGGTTGGGGTTGGGGTTGGGGTTGGGGTTGGGGTTGGGGTTGGGGTTGGGGTTGGGTTGGGACAAAGTGCGATTTATACACTCCCAACATCATGAACGAACTCCATAATCCGAAGCATAAAGCCATGTTTACATATCCTCCAGATATCCAAAGTAACATTCTATCACAACTCAGAAGCATAAAGGCATCGTCTCGCCACCAGGATATTCAAGGGAATGTAGCAAGACGAAACAGCGCTACAATGCGAGTGCTGCCAAAGGAGAGTGGGTGTGCCTGATGCGAAAGAGCCATGTTGCTATCAAAAGATAGAGCTTGCATTCTTAGGGACTGGCGTGCCCCTATACTTTGCCTTCCTCAAAAACTCCATATTAATGCTAACCCTCCTTTGCATAGTCTTCGCAGCATTTGCGATATACTCCAATGTTGTTTCTACCGATTGTTCAACCACGGGAAAGTGCTCAAGTGTGCTCGACACATTTTCATTAATTAATAAAATATCAACATAGTCCTACCTCTCGATTCAAAACTATACTCTTCTTGGGTTTGTCGTACTAAGTTTCCCAATCATGCAATGCTTCAGATACAGCTTCAGGAAAGTTAAAGACGACTGCGATGATTCCATTGACTCACCATCCGATTACGCGATGATTATCAGGAGATTACCTCCTGGCTCCGAAGTAGAAGATATCGAAAAAATGATCGATGAACAAAGAGGATATCTCACTCCTGAACAGCGGAGCAGCACTGAGAATTTGAGAGTTGTCCAAATCGTTATGTCCTTTGCCATGGGAGACTACATGAAAACCTAAGAGGAAAACATTGCCAAATTTCAGTAGCACATAAGCAAAGGCACAACTGACTAGTTCATTCCTACGCCTCTGCCTACCCTTTAAACTCATGCTTCAGTTGCTGTCGTGATTTTCGCGCGGCAATAATCAAAGTAGATATTTCAATACAAACCGAACATTTTTCAAAAATTTCTGCAGTGTTTGTGGTCTGCTTGCATTCCTCGAAGCGATCATCGCGTGAAGGGAGAGAATGTGGCTATTTAAAGAGCCCCCGAGCCTGACGACATATTTTGGCAGAACTGCAAGATATCTCAGTCTGGGGCTATTTGCAGGAAGTTAATATTTAGCATGATATCTCTCTTGATGCTAGCTTCAGGGGGAGCAGTTCAGTATGGGATGGCTGTCTTAAGTCTAAATGCTCCAACCGACCCCACCACCCAAACGATTCTGTCTGTGGGGTCATCAGTGGTTGTGTCGATCATTAATGCTGTCATTCAGGTGGTTCTCATCATAACATCCGAAAAATAAAGAAACGAGACTAAGACATAGATGAGCAATGTAATTATGGTGAAGATCAGCTTCTTCCAATTTTTGAATACAGGAGTCTTTACAGTGGCGGCTAAATTTCTGGCCAACACGAGTGGCTTTGATTTGTTCGATGGAGTCGCTTTCTAAGGTGTATCATTCATGATACTAAATGCGTTAACTCCCAACTTGGTAACACTCTTTCTCAACTACTTCGAAATAATACTGAGGGTTCAGAGATTTTTGATTGCAAAAGGAGTTCTCAAAAAATCACAATATGACACCAATATGATCTATCAAGGCCCTTAAGCGTAGATTGCTTATAAATACGCTTATATATTCAAAACCATCTGGCTCACAGCATTCTATGCGCCTCTGGTTCCGATTGTGGTCCCTATCTCGATAGCTGGCCTCGTTTTCAATTATTTTTTGGAAAAGGCTTTATTCGGGAAGATCTATTCAGTGCCCAACACAGTATCCTCAATGATCAATGATTCCGCAATCGAAATGTTCGAGTACTTCCCACTTATCTTGACATTAGGAGAGTACATCGTCTATCTTGCTCTTAAAAACTTTCAAATCTAATTCTTCCCTGATTACTGGTCGATCCCCATCTACATCTCTTTAGCACTTTCGATCATTCATATGCTCTTGCCTATGTAAGAGCTGAACATGAAGCTGTTTAAACTGCCCACCGATTCAATGGTCTACCCCAATTATGAAAAAGTTTAGCAAAAGTTCGAAGTTACCTATGAAATGACCAACAGCGCATATGTGTGTACCCGCAAGAGAAATAGAGATCAAGCCCTCTTGAATAGGTTATTCACAGGAAAAAACAATCCCCTTGAAATGATGTTCGAAGGAAAAAATAAACATGAAATCACTGAGCAAGCATTGAATGAAGATTTTAATTTTCCTATGAGCATGAATATGCTCACCGAAATGACAGAAACTCCAAATAATCAGATGAATCAGATGAATAAAGGAGGAAATGATCTGAGAAGCAACAATGAGATTAAAGTAGAGTAAATAAATTTTGTGAATACAAATCTACAAAACAATTCAGCAAACAACCAAAAATATTCATTATTTGGAGCAGCATTGGGCCAATTACCTTCGAATCAAATCTTGCCTGATAATTTAAATCAGAATAAAGGACATATCAACCAAAACACAGGACAGATAAACCACAATCTAGGGCAGCCCAATTTAAATTTAGAGCAGATGAATCAAAATATAAGGCAGATAAATCAAAACGCAGGACACATAAACCAGAACGCAAAACAAGTAAACCAAAATTTAGGGCATATGAATCAAAATATAGATCAGATGAATCAAAACGCAGGACAGATAAACCAAAATTTAGGGCAGATGAATCAAAACGCAGGACAGATAAACCAAAATTTAGGGCATATGAATCAAAATATAGATCAGATGAATCAAAACGCAGGACACATAAGCCAGAACGCAGGACAAGTAAACCAAAATTTCGGGCAGATGAATCAAAATATAGGGCAGATAAATCAAAATGCAGGACACATAAGCCAAAATTTAGGGCAAATGAATCAAAACGCAGGACAGATAAACCAAAATTTAGGGCAGATGAATCAAAATATAGGTCAGATAAACCAGATGAATCAAAACGCAGGACAGATAAACCAAAATTTAGGGCAGATGAATCAAAATATAGGTCAGATAAACCAGATGAATCAAAACGCAGGACAGATAAACCAAAATTTAGGGCAGATGAATCAAAACGCAGGACAGATAAACCAAAATTTAGGGCAGATGAATCAAAACGCAGGACAGATAAACCAGATGAATCAAAACGCAGGACAGATAAACCAAAATTTAGGGCAGATGAATCAAAACGCAGGACAGATAAACCAGATGAATCAAAACGCAGGACAGATAAACCAAAATTTAGGGCAGATGAATCAAAACGCAGGACAGATAAGCCAGATGAATCAAAACGCAGGACAGATAAACCAAAATTTAGGGCAGATGAATCAAAGCGTAGGGCAAACATATCCTTTCATGCCCATTGAAAAACCTCCATCTCGCTTTAAAAATAATGGTTCTGATACACAATTAGATTAAAAAGGAAACTATCGTGAAAGAATGATGCCTTCTATTCATTAGATAGGTGAAATTTCGCAGAAACAAAATGACTTCTCTCTTCCCCCGCTTTCGGAGGATTATCAAATTTCTTAAGGGTTCTATAATACAAAAAGAATATACAGCCCAAGTAATGCACTGCTTGGAAATTATGATACTTAAATGCAATCAAAACAACTGTAGGAAGGAGCAGTTCCAAAACCAAGATTCAAATTGCCACAAGCATTTACGAAAACACTCCACAAGACGATCTTCGAGGGTTAATTTCGCTGATTTATATGGCGAGTAATTCAAACAACGAAATGAGTAAGTATATATAAACCTATACAGTTATACATATCATTTATATAAACGTCATAAATTTATACATCATTGAGAATGCATAGCATTTATATATCTCCAAATATTAAATATTGATCTGTTTTAACCTGCCAGGATTAAGAAACTGATGTAACCAACAAGGCAAATATATATGCAACAAACATTTATATTGAACTGATATTAAATTAGATGCTATCGCCTCACAATGTTATAAATCATATTATGGAGAATATTTGAGCATGTGAGTCCTTGATATCGCATCAAAGACGACAGAATTATACATATGTGTATATGCCTGTGCTTTTGTGATGCTGAGGGCAATGTGCTGAGGAACAATATGGTTGTTAACTTTAACTGATACATCGATCACAGCTTGGCTTGAGTGGCGAAAAGTGTTTGAAGTTCATCGTAGAGAACCAAGACCAATGAGCTACCGATGCTCCTCCAAAAATTGCTCAAATTGCCTTTAAAGAATCCGGTGGCTCCTTCGGTTGATAAAATTTTCTTGCCGCAGTCGATTGTGCCACGATATTGCTTTTGGCTGAGTTCTTTTCCGCTCTCCATCATCAGTCTTCTTCGAATCGTATCAAGAGGGTATGCCAAAGTTTCGGAAGCAGAGGTCACGACTTGAGCAAATGCGAATTTTGCCATAAAAGGGGCGCTCTTTTGCTCCTCGGGGTTGCCCCAAATGAAACTTTTTCCTGCGTCATAGCCTCTAAATGATTATTTAATGCTTACCCGAAATAGAAAGCTCTGTAAGTGAAAATTCCGACAACTGACACTGTGAAGCCTTGATAAAGTCCGGTAATTCCGTCTTTTAACAGAATCTTTTTGCAACAATCGAAAAGCCCATTGAATTGCCTGTCGGATGCGGATCTCCCGATATCGGCTCCGAGTCTGGTTCTGGCGAAATCAAGAGGATAGACGAAGATAAGACTGAAGCTGCCGGCTAGCCCTCCTGTGAGAAGAGATCTCAAGAAGAATGAAGCTTTTTGAGTTTTCGGGTTGACTCCCTCAAGCAAACTTCTGTTAAGTGCATCCTTCACACTGAAATTGATAGCCTGTGTTGGGAAATATCTCAAAACATTTGCCCAGTTGCCTCTCCAGAGAGATACGACTCCTTCTTCTTTGACACACCTGCTGAAGCAATCGACAATACCTTTGTAGGGGTTGTCTTTGAGTCTGGGGTTATTCTGCTGAGTTTGGAGGAGCAATTTGACCCTTTCAATAGGAGCAGCCAGAGTTTTAGCAATAGCTCCCGATGTGCCTCCGAGCATGAAATCTCGAATCATCTTGCTGGTATTGGTGTCACCTGAGCTAGAGGATGGAGCGGATCCGTGCGCCATTCAAATTAAATGATATTTTTATTGAATATACATATCTTATACACCACTGATGGCTTAAATACCATATATCGTGAGAACATCGCTGATATTATTTCTCTATTTTATTAAAATACTTGACCTATAATGTCTTACATGTGTGCAATGCAGGCATCTTATGCTGCTAACAGATATGATCTTTCAAATCGATTCCTCTAATGCACCCAAAGCAAAGCAACTATTAAACATTATTTCAATATTCTACTCCCTATTAACTGCGGGGCAAACTTTAATATTCATTCGGATATTGCAGCTTGCATGCAAACCACAACTCTGAGACTGTTACAAATTTAATATCTATGTAAGTTTCATCGGGCTAATCCCAATTTAGTATGATCAAACATATTAAATCTCATCGAATAATTACAGCAATGGGTTGCACATCTTCTTAAGTATTTAATAAATAAGGCAGGCTATTACTCCGACAGTGAACAAACTTCTGACTTCCAGGCAACCGACAGTGTTCTTTCTCAGTGGGGGCCCCGCGTCGAATAAAGGAAAAGTATAACAGCCATAACGTAGAATTGCTGATTTCATGATCCGAGATTATAAGTTTAAATACCTCTCCAGCTACGACATGATTCAGTTCGAGCAGGAGCGAGGAGGGCCCTGACCGCCGAGAAAATCAAATAGCTCTTCAAAAACAATGAGAAATTCGACAGCAAGCTCGTTGTGAGGCTCGTCAAAAAGGCTATAGCATCATGCGGGATTCGTCGATTCCTGATCGACGGGTTTCCCACCACGATTTCAGACGTTTAGGAATTCCATCGAGAACTGGCAGAGGCAGATATAGAGTTCAGGGGCATGATTTACTTAGAGATCTCGAAGGAAAAGATGATGGAGGCAGGCATCAAGGCGCATGAGATTCCATTCCCAAGCAGCCCTCCGAAGAACTGCACAAGAAGATAGCAGAAATGATCGACTATATTTTTGGTTGAGCACGCTAAAATCAAATAATACTACCAGTCCAATAAGCAATACATTTCAATTGCTGGCCAGCGCTGAGGACGCCGACTTAACTTACAAAAATGCCAAACTTTATCTCAATGCGAATATGCTGCATCCCCCAAAACCCGTTAAAGTGTTCTTCGCCCGTTTCGATGACCAAGCCCACGAATGAACCTCTGCGACGACTTGGTCAGAAAGTATGGGCTCTACTACTACACTCCTGCTGGGCTTATCATGGAGGCAAGGTACAAAAATAATATGACCGAAAGCCTACAAATCATAAAGCTGTAGAGATAAAACAAATAAATCACTCCGGATATTGTCCTAATCGCTGATCCGTCGCAAAATATAAAAGCATGACTTCGACGGCAGTTTCCTCATTAGCGGCTATCCGAGATCTGTCGCAGATGCCAAGTAGTGGGATAAGTTCTTCGGATGGGAAACCGACGTGCTAGGGTATCTGTCATTCGAGCTGCCTGAAAATAAATTTAAAAATTTGCTGATGGAAAAAATTCTCAAAATAGACCCATCCATCAAAAGTTAATAGGTTCAAGAGAAAGTGACCAAGTTCAAAAATGACCAAAATCAAATGAACCTATTATATAAAGAAAAAGGGTCTCTGCTGATTGTTGATGGCAGCAACCAATAAAAAGCCCTCCGAAATCCATCAATTTTTCAGTTCGAAAAATTTCAATGCTCGGCCTAAAATCTTAGAGAAAAGCTTGATTTTTGTGAGTACACTATGTGGGCCATAAATTGCGATTCCTGATCCTTCGAACCAGACAATCATCATATCTTTCATCAACCTGATGTAGAAGTAGATCAAATCGAATGGGCTCTACTCTGAGCTCATTGAGTCCTATCTTAAAATAAGTAAATAACCATTAACATTAGATAAGCCGATTCCCGGCATACTCTCCAGCAGGATACTGCTAAAATAAATATTTAGGATCTCAAAGACTGATGCCATAAAAAGCCGTTCAGTTATAACTGTTCAGAACTTCCCCAATTCCGCAGAGCAGCTGCAGAGTTGGGAGGAAGAAGTTGGATAATCTCTTCTTTTGCTGGGAATAATCTTCCATTAATACAACGAACCTTACATCAGCAGCAGTGTCGCAGATAACTTGAAAAACAATAAGTATGCATGCTCTTACCTAGAATTATCTGCAGCGAAAAAGATGGTGTCGCAACGACGAAAAGATATGCACAGCAACTTCAAAACAAGATTGAGTTCTCTGATTGGAAATCCTTAAAAGTCGACAGCAACGAAGCTAAATAGTCGCGAGATAAAAGAAACCCCAACTTCAATAACAAGAAGTGATAACTCGCATTATTCTTGCTATTCTATATCTATGTAGATTTGATAATGATGAAGCAGGATAAGAATAATATAGAATACTATTAAGTAGAAAAATCAGTCAGTTTTTTTTATTGACGAGAGCGTTGCGGTTGATAATTACAGGAGGAGCTTTCCGTTTATTGCCGGCTCCGATTTACTTTATTTCTTTCACAATTATCTTGCTTTTGCTTTTTTAGTCTATTCTTTTCTTTAAAATGTCATCCTTCCGCAGATCCTTGAATGCCATATCGCTGTTGCTCATTAAAGTGTTGGAGCCCGTGGAGTTGCCGTTGATGCTCGAACCAGGTGCCCCTCGGCGGTTCGGGTATATGAACTTTTTGCTGGGGACAGCCAAGCCGCTACATATATTGGAGCCTGTTTTCTTTGATAAATTTTTCTCAGACTCTCGGAGCCGTTTGCTTTTTTTAAGTAGTTCCTGCTTTTTGGATTAGTTTTCGGTAAAATCGTAGGTGTTCAGCAGATTCTAGATTTCTCGGTCGTTGAGATTGGCGTGGGTGGAGTGCGCCATGTACTCCTTCTTTAGCTTGTTCAGGATTATATTGAACTATATTTTCTATTATCGAGTGAAATAATACATGACTTCAAAGGCATGCTGAATAAATAATAGCTTGTTTCTTAATGTCTTCTCGTTACTGAATTGTAGATACTTCTCACCCATTTTGAACTCCTGGAAGAGCTCAATCGAAAAGTTTTTATGGCCTAAGATAACACAAAATGTACAGTAGTAAAAAAATAGCAAAGCTGCTTCTCTTTCATAGCTCTTGGTCGACTTCGACAGCTCCACGTTGATTTTGCTAGCATAGTTATTAATCAAATGTATCTATTTGGTCAGTAGACTCACAATGATGATCATCACCTTTTCAGGGTGTGGGGTCTTCGTGCGTATTGCGTAGTATAGTTTGGGGATGAGCACTTGCTCTATATAGCTCGTCGGGAAATAATCGCAACACTTCTGGATGCTCGAGTAGAGATTGAAAGTATATAGCCCATTTTTCTTGTTCAAGCACAGCACAATGTACTTCTGTAGATACTCCACAAAGGTCTGATCGAATTGTTTATTCTCCAAATCGTAGTTGTTGTTGTAGCTGCTGGTGCTGAGGGCTTGCTAGTTTCTCTACGATTCGGTTTTCACCTCGAGTTTTTAGTCTTCTGCTTACTCAAAAAAGGCTTCACACGATTCAGGAATATGAAGAAAGAAGCAATCAAGGATTTTGAAGGACTATTACGATAGTTCGACTGCACTGTTCGAGGAATTGGAGTGCAAAGTATCAAAGACCTATGATAAGAGGGAGTATGCCGTTTCTTTGAGTAGTTTTCTCTGGGTGGGGAACATTATGACCATTTTATGAAAGTACTTGATGAGCAATCCAACCTCTGCTTCAGGGTTATAGAAGAGCTAAGCATACACTTCGCACATAGCTTCGACCTTATGATACTTACTCGATAAGAAGAGAATCCCTGGCAAGTTATATATAAAGTTATTTAGGATTTTTTCATTTTTGGACTCTGCCACTTCCAAGAAGGACTTCCAGAATCTCAGGCAGTTCGCCTCGTTTTTCAGAATGATGTACTGCAGTTTCTCATAAATTTCGCCCATGATTTCAGTGACCATCAGCACGATTCTCTCTGATTTCGAAGTAAGCGAATCGATGAAAAGCTTCACTATCCGGCTGCCCTGCTCCTCAAAGCTAAACTTGTTTACGTTATTGAGAACGACTCCGAGTGCCATACAGCCGATTTCCTAGTTTTCATCATAAATCGTCTCGTATATTTTTTCCTGCAAATGCAGTTCAATGTATTCCAATTTAAGCCTCTCGAGCAGCTTTGGCAGGATTTCCTCCAGCCAAATTTTTTTAGCTTCGAACTCCGAGTCGGCTATAATCCTTTTAATGATGTCTATCATTTCCCCACGGATGACCTGCCCAGTATACTTGATATAGGTGGGAATGAGTCTGCCAGAAATAATCTTCGATATGATCGGCTGCGAAGGCTTGCCCATCGCAAGGATGGTTTTTTAGAGCGTCTTGAGCAGCTGCTGCCGATTGCTGGAAGTGGAGGTCGAGCTATCGGGGGTGAGCTGAGCCTTGGGTTTCATTTCAACGGCAACTTCGACAATTTCGACGAGATGCTGATTGTTGATGGAGGTCCAGTTGCTAAGGGCGTCGAGGGTAGAACCAAAAATGAGGTCAATTTGCTGGGACTATACCACAAGTTCACTCATCTCTTACTAATTCTTATTGTCTCTATCTCTATTTTTGGTGTAAGCTTTGTCCTAAATAATTTTATCAGGCCTATGGCCCGAGTGGAAAGGCCTCGAATGGTCATGCTTCATTTTGCTGAGGGTGCCAATGTTGGCAATAGTTTATTATTTTTTGGTTTTACGCATAAGGCGCTTGAGTGATTCGCCGATAATTACCTGATTTTCATATTATTATTTGCTGAGCCGATCGCAGACAATGGTGAGCAGCGCATGAGGGTATCGATGAAAGTTCCTGTATGCCTATTGGAATATATTCGATGTAATACGTAGGGCTGCTGCAGGGGATGGCCTTTATTGAGGATGTGCTGCAGGTTCTCCAGTAGAGTGTTCGTTTCGGGCAGCATCAACCGTTGGATTTACTCTGAAGACTATAAGTGTGACCCATCGTGATACCTTGCTGCTGGTTGTGTACTCGTTGGTGGGGAATAGAATCAATGAACTCATTTGTAATCGAATATATAATATGCCTATCTCACTATAAGCAATTGTAAATATATTTCATGGCTGCATTATTCATTGTGCCAGATTGTTTATAATAGGATGTTGATTGTATTCATAATTATATTTATATTCATCTTCGTGCTAGTCTTTGTCTTGGCATTCATTTTCACATGAGCAAATGTATGATGCACGTTATATGCATCTGATACACTACTTGTATAGGCTTAGATGCTGATATGCACATACATATATTATGGTTTATGTCCAATTATTCATTCATAAATTTGCTCCTATAGTTCATATCTTGTAATCTGAATGATGTTCAATGATAAGGATATAGCAACACCACACCAGCACTCGTCCAATTCAAATCGAAACATTTATAGCAACAAATTAATCAAATGCTGCCTTGTATCCAGCATTACATTGGAGTCAAATGATCATTTCTATATGTTATGCTTGTTTATTTGGCGTGAAAACTCTTTGAATGACGTTTCATTTCTGAATATTTGAAAGTATATGAATAAAAATATAACTGTTGATAGAGTAATCTATTTTAAGCTGCGTTAAAGTTACTCATCCGAGTAATTTTCAGTAGATGTCTGCGAAAGAGTCCGCTGATAAAATTTTGATTATCAATTTTAACTATTATTTCTGCCCTGAATTAAAGCCGAGTAGTTTCCGTTTTGGGTTGGTTTTTAGGCGATGAAGATGGAAATTCGGGGGTTCATCTGCTATTGAGATTAAACGCTGTTTTAATTATCTTGGCTAATAATATTAAAATCAGCAAATGCTCAAGCAAACTGCTCAAATTACAGTACTAGCTATACTCGCTCTCACTGTCTTCTCGGCCTGCCCATTTAATTATCAGTTTAGCACTCCCGATCTGAAGTACACCTGCGCTGAGTCATGTCTAAACCCACTCTATCTTGAATGTCCGAGGCCAATAGTTAATCCCAACCCCACTCCCCACTACTGCGGGCTCACCAATGCTGGATTATGGGTTAATGTAACTTACACATGCGAGGCCTGTAATGCAGGCATGAGGGGCTACTACTTTGGCCCATGTTCTTGCCAAGAAATCACATGCCAAAACGGCTTTCAATGCGTTAATGGCAATTGTCAAGCAATCCCAACTTGTCAGACTTTCGGGTGCAGCGCAGGCCAATAATGTCTGGATAATGTATGCGTGGCAATAAAAGCCCCTGAATGCAGTAGCAGTTCTCCTTGCGGATTCGGCAAAACATGCGATGCAGGAAAATGCAGACTAGCAACATGCAACGATATAAAATGCTCTGATCCTTTCGATACATGCTAGTATGGTGTCTGCTTCAGAAAATATGATTTCTTCTGCAGCAGATCTCAGCCGAGAATCTAACGGTTTTATTGTTCAAATACGAAGCCTGAGGATAATGTCTGTCCTGGCTATAGCCCCTTTCTCGCTGCCAATCCTGCCGACCAATTTAGGACCACAGCTTGCGCAGTAACAAGAGCTGGCATCCAACTAGACTTCCTCAATACCTGCTAGGCATGCAAGAGAGATATAGTTGACTATGTTTATGAGCAACCCTGCAGTCAAGTCCCAAGAACATGCAACCCCTTCACTTAGCGATGTGAGAATGGGAACTGCCTGATGCTCGATCCCTGTAGAGACATTTCATGTCCATCCAGCCAAAAATGCAACAATGGTATTTGTATAGAGAAATGCGAGAGTGGATATTATTTTTCCGTTGACAGATGCATTCCGTCAGCCCCTGTGGATCTTTGCTCGATTACAAAATGCGAGTTAGGGTTCTACTGCCTTGGAGGAAACTGCCATGATATTTGTAGTTTAGTAAAATGCCCAGCCGGAACCCAATGCAAGTATGGAGAATGCGTTACAACAATCGTCAATCCTCCAAACTAGTGCCCTTGTGCAGCTGGTTTTTCTTGCTATGAAAATAAATGCGTTAAAATCTCAACATCTGACGGGTACTGCTCAACGAACAGGGACTGTTATTCTCCTCAGGTTTGCATGGGCAACTTTTGTAAGGCATCATCGTGTTATGCAGACTGGCATTGCTATGGAAGTCCGTGCCGGAATGGAATATGTCTTAATTAAACCCCCAAAATCTGATGCATCGTTTATTTATATCCTAAGAAGCAATTCCCTATTTATTGTGAAGATATCGAAGATGGCAGGTATAAATAGTGTATATACATAGTTAGTGATAGCATGAATAGCGCATTATAAATTGTATATAGTATGAAGATATAGAGTGATTTAAATGATGATGTTATAATATAGATAATCAACCTGCGAGCATCGCAAATAGCCAGGATGCGGTATTCTCAGGAAGGAATCATACGTTCAAAGCATAGTAGACTAGTCAGTAGCGGTCACTATAGCCTGCCTCCGAGTCTCACGGAATCAAAGGGATTATTGACCCACCCTCCAGGCTCCATCCCTTATAAATTCACTTTCACCAAGAATTCATTGAAATCGAAAGTATTTTGCGGTTGCTGTCCAGGCATACAATAATCATGGGCTGAAGTATATCTCTCACCAAGTCAGGCCCTTACCCGAGAGCAGCTCTTCAGGGAAAACCCACATTGGTGCTCCCCAAAACCCAAAGTATTATGATTCGAAATTGCAATAAATTAAATCATTTTAATTACCATTCACAATTATCATTATCATTTTAATTATCATCATCTTCACTTGCTTTTTCTATCCCTGGGGTTGGGTTGGGGTTGGGGTTGGGGGTTGGGGTTGGGGTTGGGGTTGGGAAAATTAGCGACGAAAGCAGCTCACTAATAAAGAGCTCCTCTCTAAACTCAAGAATCACAATGCCAAATGCTACTCTTTCAGTCAAACGTCTGATACTTACGGATTAATTCCTGATAAAAAAAGCAAGGATTTGGCAGCAGGCTTAACAAAAACGGTTCATTTTAATAAATCTCTAGCTTACCTTGACAGCCGGTCAACTTCCATGTGCTTAAAGTAGAACAGATAGGAAAATCTCAAATCTGATCGAAGAAGGGAGAGCTTCAGTGTTAGTAAGTTAGATGTGGAACCACCGCTCAATGGAAGAGAAATCTCGAAAAATACGAAAGAACATGATTTCCAGGCCAAGGTTATGTTCAGCTAGAATTAATTAATACAGGTAATGAAAGATCTGCAAAAATAGTACCATTGCACAGACATTTTGCAGGATTTTCATAGGCGATTAAAGAAGATTCGAATGGTCAAATAGCCTGTATTCTTATCAAACTCTCCCATTCGGCGCGCATAGGCCCAAAATAATGTTTCCTCTGTCTATAACACGAGCAAAATCGAAGCTGAACTCTTGGCCAAAATCGAATCACTCTATAAAGAAAAGAATAAACTCAAAAAGGAAAAACGCATACTCATGCTCAAGCTATAGCGCCAATAAAAATAAAAGCAATAAAGTTTGACAGTGCTCAGCAACCAGAAGCAACGGAAATGTTCAATAAACTGCGATGAAGCATTAATAGGTGGGGAAAATGCAATAACCGATCACAAAGCAATGGCTGATCACAACTTGATGGATATGAGGAAGATAATTTACACACAGGCTCGGGGGCTCGAGTTGGTTCTAAAAAAAATAAGATGAACATTGGAGGAATGAAGAATGGCTTCAAATGATGATTGTAAATTCATCTAATTATAACTAGAACTATAATAATAAATGGAGCAAGATTTCTGCGATGTAAAATCCTATGCAATATAGATTAGCGTAAATGTGGAACCCCCAGAAATGAAAACTGAGTTAGGAGGTGCCAGCAAATATTTCATTTATCACATTCATGGGCGCGATAAGTTTGCAGAGTTTGCAATCCATCGGAGATATTCAGATTTTGTTATTTTAAAGCAAAGTATGATGACGCGATGGCCAGGAGTGTATGTCCCTCCCTTGCCTGAAAAGAAGTTCCTTGGAAACAATGAGACCTAGTTCGTCGATTATCGACGCCAAGGCCTTGAGTAGCTTTTGCTCAAGGTATCTGAAGTGTAGTTTCTGTGGTATTCGGACGTAGATTTATGATAAGTTAGGAATTCCAGTTATTCATTAAGAGCAATAACACAGATGTAGAGAAGAGCCTGGGCAACCTCGGCAAGACCAACTTCAGATAAATATCTACCAAGTATGAAAGCGTGTTTGCAAAGAAGTTCGAGCAAGAAGAGTCGACTGGGACTCTTTCAACAAAAATCCTAGAGTTCAAATCATACCTGAAAAATGCTCAACTGTTGCTTGAGAAAATGGGGAAAGTGACTGAGGTGATGGCCGAAACTAGAAGAAAATACGAATAAAAATACTCACATTTGTTATCAGCGATTCTTCCTGATTACGAGTAAAAGTGTGTGTCCCACTATCTGCACGAATACGATGAAGTTGCCTTGTACTTCAACAAAAGCTCAACCCACAATCTAGGGGAGCAAATCAAAGAACTAACAGCAACATTTGGCACAATCCCATCGACAGACCAAACCAAAAAATAAATAGCTGTCTACAAGCACAATGCACTATCACTGACTAATGAGCTCATTAAGTAATAAATCAGAGAGCTCAACAATTTCAATTAAATTTTGGCAGGCCGCGATAATTTTGAAAACCTGAGGCACCGATCAATAAGCAAGGTCAAAGATTTAGAGCTATAAGAGTCGAAAATAGAAGCTGGTAACCAATCCGTCCTGGCAAAGCTGAAGAACTAAGGAAAATAGAAGCAATTGACAAATGTTAAGATCTCTCTCTAGAAAGCCAAGATATAACAGAAGGAGATTGAAAAAGTGTGCCAGCTCATCGAAATTATCCTGGCCAACCATTAAATGGAGCGGTTCAAAAAGAAACGAGTCAGCAACTATTACAAAGTCGTAAAAATGATCGGAAACGCCGAAAAGGATATGTACCGAAGCGAAGGATAACTCTGGAATGCCATTGCAGGATTTGAAGGTGAACTGGGAGAGTTCGAGCCAGAATAAAAAAAACTAAACCAAAACATCATCAAATAAATAACAATGCATGCTAAAAATAGCAAACCCTAGCAAGTTGACGAGAATAGTTCAAACCAAAAGAAATAGCCTTTGCACCAACAGCCAAAATAGATGAAATAAGTTATCATCGAGGAGCCAAATGAATTGTCATAAAATCGGCAGGGGGTTGAGGATGTAAAGTGCTAATAGCAGGCTTTGAAATAGCCAGTATCAGAACAAACTGCAAACAAGTAGAAATAGGAATAAAATTTGCCCAAAGCCGAGCCCACGAACAAAGATCAATAGTAATAATTATAGTTCGAATGATGAAAGTATCTCTTAATTTATTAATTATTTTATAAAAATGAATTATCCCTACAACGAAGTGGCAGCCACGATCCGCATTATGTTATACTGACCAATTTTTAATGAGTTTCCAAGAATAAACTTAATTTATTCACAAATAATAGCTGTATTTGGGTTTCCAACGCTGGGCAACAATGAGTTACTTTATTAAATTGCTACAATTTATAGAAGTTGAATAGAAAAATATAAGTTTTGTTATAATTATAGCAATCGTAGTTTGCAAATTCAAAAACGGTCCACAGAAAATAGACAGCAATGGAAACAAACTCAATAAAATGCAAAATTGTGCTTTTGGGGGATCAGTCGGTAGGAAAAACTTCAATAATTAATCGATTCATCTTTGATAATTTCACAGGCAATGAGCAGGTACATTTTTCGTAATGCATTCAGCCAACTGTTGGCGTTGACTTCGTATCAAAGACAGTAAACATCGAGAATAAGAGTCTACGAATGCAGCTTTGGGACACTGCAGGTCAAGAGAGATTCCATTCTCTTATCCCCTCCTACATCAAGGACTGCAATGCGGCAGTCATCGTCTATGATATCACAAGTACAAATTGCATGAGTTAGGCTTGAATTCCTATAACAATCTAGCAAAATGGATAGACAACGTGCGCGAAGTGCGTGGAGAATAAGCTTTAATATTGATTATTGGCAATAAGAAAGATCTCGAGTAGGAAAGGGCTGTTGATATGGCCTCAGCTCAGTAGGAGTTCAAAAAGCTGGGAATCCCTTTCATGTAGGTTTCTGCCAAATCGGGGAACAATGTGAAGTAGTTTTTTAAAGATCTTGCGTACATCACCGTCGTCGGCAAAAAAGGAAAGGACGACGCTAAGACTCAAGCCCAAGTGCAAGCTCCTTCTCAAAATAACAACAACCCGAATAGCTTAAACTTGACAACGGCTGCTCATCGCTAAAAAGACAAAGATAAATAAAAAAAGAAAGGGTGTTGCTGATACGGTTGCATTCTTGAATCAATAGCTTTATGAAATGCCGTAAAATAAAATCATCCTAATTATGCAAGTCACTTTTGATGATTGATCGATGTGCTACGCAGATCTTTCCAAGTGTTGATGAGTTTCTTTGAGGCAGGCCTTGGAGGAATAGCATTGACTGGTTTTTTCAAAGTTTGATTCATTTGTGAGAGGCCTCCAGTTTTGTTCCAGTTGCTGTTTGTTTTATTTTTGACATTTTATTTTGAGTGCTAGATTGAGGTCTTCCGTTCCTTCGACCTCGAACGGGATTGGCTGGCATTTTAAACTAGTGCAAGCAGTTGATTATTATAGTCATAATGATCATCAATAATCGAATTGATTTCAATATAGTCCATGTTTCGATCGATGTTCTTCGGCTTTTCAAGGGCGTTATATTATTTCAGCTGGATATTGCCATATGGTGCAACTTCGTGGATCATTGCGTTTAGCTTGCCAACTATCGAATTGGTGTGCACCTATTTATGAATCTCCTGGGTATGGATCGCGAGTATGTCCCTGAGTTCTTGTGATTCTTGCTCTTTGAGCTTTTAGATTTAGGTTGCTTAATTCTCTAAGCTGTTGAGTTTTTGCTCTATCTTTTACAGGAATTAAAGCCGTTTTCGTTTATTCTTTTCTGCGTTGGCGTTGCCATTAAACAGGAATTAATTGGTCTTAGATTACTTTGACATCGCATGATCTGGGGATTCAACTGAGTGGTTCGCTAATGGGGCTGGAATTTAAGGCATAGTCTTGCTTTTGCTCTCCATATTAATTTTATTGCGTGGCTTTTTCTATTCGTGAATTTAAACATTCTCCTCGTAAGCCACCGGATTCCTGCTGACAGTCTGCACATCGCATTGCTCGCATGAGGATAGCAACAGGTTATTTCGATTGTATCGATCGAAAAGCAGCTCAAGCTGATTATCGTGGAAGTTATTTGGTAGAATTTGCGTGTTGGAATATTTTTTGTGATGGAATTGTTGTGTTTTACTTGCTCTGTGGTCAGCACCTTGCCAGGAACTACCAAACACAAAATCCTACAATTATTTCCTGGAGCGATGGTGGAAGGGCTATGGGAGTTGGCTGTTACTCATTAATTTGCTATTATAATTCCGATAGTCTAAGGCATAAATACATATATCAAGGTGTTAATCATCATGCGAAAGAACATAAATTCAATATCACTTATTCCATTAATATATTATTCGCGCATTGCAGGGAGTCATAACTCACAGCATCTGCAAAATAGAATTAATTGCGAAAGGACTATTACTCGAAATAATTCATCGAACAAATTTACATAACGCTGTTTTTCATGACCAAAACTAGCAGTCTGCAGTTTGAAAATACTCGAAAGCAGTCAAATCTTTGAGAGTAAAGAGATTTTTTTGATACCTCAATGCAATAAATAGATAATATAATGCTAAATTAAACAAGCAACTCACATTCGAAGAGAGAGCATAAACATCATCATTTTATTTATCATTACATTTACAGAATAGGCAAGGACGCGTCGTTGTTTTTGTTGAGCTCACTCACGATAAGCATCTTTTGATTGATCTTCTTCATGATGGATTAGAACTTCTTGAACGTGATCTTGTTGTTGCCCAAAATCTGGCCTGAGCAGATGGCCCCATCCCCCAGTATTTCGTTGAGCTCTTCTTCTTAGATGTAGCCATCCCCATTAATATCCAGCTATTTAAACATCCGAGCCAGGAACTACGAAGTGAGAAGATTGGTCAAGTTCATAGTGGCATTCACGTATTATAAAAATTCGAGCGAGTCGCTCTCACTTTTATCGAGCTTTTTAAATAAATCTTTCCCAAATTGTTAGGCTTCCTAATCGGAACACCTTTAGATGTTCTTGATGCCCTCAATAAGCTCCTCCAGCTGTATCTCTCCGTCTTTGTTGGTATCCAGGTTATTAAATTCAATCGTCAGCTCGGCCTTTTCAAGAGCCGATGTCATCGAGAGGCTTCCGTACATTTGCAAAAACTGTCTGAACTTATTCCTTTGGCCCTCATGAGTTTGAAATTTGAGCAAATGCTTTAGTGATTGGGCTTCGTAAGTGTTGTTGTTGCTCTTAAAATGCTTAAAAAAGTTATGTTCAAGGCATTCACTGATTGACAGCCTCTTTTCTGGGTTTTCGTGCGTCATTTCGATCAGCAAGTTGGTTGCGTCCTCAGCTATATTTTACTCAAGGCCTAAAGATTTCACCCCCGAAACAATTTTCGCGTTCTTATCGTTCATCCAATCAGCTTTGACTCTCTTGCCCGTAAGCATGCTCCAGAAAAGCAGCCCGCAGTCCAGGATATCGATTTTACTTAAATCCTTTTCCTATTCGGGCATAGGGATGCTCCTTTTATAGCTCAAGACCACACTCGGATGCGGGCAGTCGATAGAAGTGGCTTGGCTAAAATCAATTAATTTGATGAAGGGAGTATTTTTGACCCAGTAGAGCATCACATTATCAGAAGTGATGGTCCTGTGCGCGATCATCTTTGTTTGCAGGTAGGAGACTGTAGCCAAGAGTTGTAAGAGTATCTCTTGCATTATTCTAAAAGATATCGGCCTCTGAGCTAACTCGATGAATAGCTTGTTGCCAGGGATTTATTCGAGTATCACATAAATAATGGCCGGATCCACGAAGTACTCAATAATCTGCACTATATTGGGATGATTGAGTTTTTTGAGGCACTCGATTTATGCCCTGACAGAAATGTATTTCTTATTCGCCAATGGGATTATTTTACAGATTCTATTCTGCACTCCACCCCGATTGACGGTCTTTCTGATGATACTGTAATTACTTCTGCTGATGATTGCTGAGAAATGGTATAAATCAAACACATAGCCCCTATCCTGTGAAATTAGTTGGCGATAACTCAGCTGTCCTTGCTCTGATTGGTTGCTTACTGAAATGATATCAGAGTTGTCTTATGTCGAACTTTCACACCCCATCCTTATTGACTAACTGAGATCTCAATCTATAAAATATGCGACCATTTTCTTCTATTATTTAGAAATCAATCGTTTTTTCAAATTTAGTTATAAACTGCGAAGTAGCATCATTTCTATATTCTTCAATATTCTTAAGCAATCTCCAACATTCTTAGTTCCTTTACATTTTTAGACATTGCTGTCCATTATTATGCATTCATTCTTATACATTTTATCAATATCATATATAAATTCTGACTGATAACACAATCCAACCCCATTCTCAAGCTAATTGGAGATGATCAGGATTAGATATGAGTTAGTATATCATTCTATTAAACTGATATTATGAAGGAGTACAGCAACCTCATTTAAACATAATTTCGAATCGACAAAAATGAGAGATATACTGTTCATATGTGAAAAATAATCTTGAGGTCAGTAGTCAGTTGGAGTCAATTATGACATAACTGTAAGCATTTAATAAAACACCACTATCGACGTGTGTTAAATTTATATAATCTATATCACTCGCAACCACTTAGCATGAGTCATTCACTCAGCAGTTTAGTCTACCAGCTCATCTATGAGCTCATTAAGCTGATTGTTGCCTCCTTGCTTCGATTCCAAGTATAGATCCGAATATCCTAGGCCATCTTATAATTTTTTCATCGTTAGCTCGCCACCTACCAGCAATACACTCACCTGTCGACTGCGAAGCTGACTGAGCTGTTTGACAGCCTCGATAAACAACCCGAAAAGGTCATACTCAGCATCAAGCTGGATCCTTCTATCTACACAAAGACAAAACTATTCGCCAAATTCAAGAAGTGCGGAGATTAGAATTCAGGTTAACAAGCAAGGGGCCGCACGAAACAAATAGCAGCTAAAATAATATAGGTGATCAGCATCCTTTAAACAACACAGGTAATTAACATTGAAATATGTCTATCTGCCGTCTAGTATCAGAAGGAAGTCGAGGTAATAGTGTATAAAATTCAGGAACTTGAAAGAATGCTGTCCAAAATTCTAATAGAAAGAGGCCAATAAAAGAGTCTAGTGTTGATAAATATGGAAAAGTTCAAGGAAGAGCTGCCGACACTCGCATTATACAGAAATAGGGATAAAAATAATGTGCCTTTGCTTATTTCAATGAACAATTATAAAGGGATAAGCCCGATACCCTTTGTGAGCCTCATCGATGCTGAAATTGTGTTCTGCCCCCTTTTAACTGACTTCGAGCGGGAGGTTGAGGAAACTACCAAATGTGAGCAGAAAGGAGCCAACTACCCCAAAAACATCTGCTATGAAATACATAAGTACGCCATTTTATATTATAGATCTTTCATCCAATACGCTAACTCTACTCAAAGGCATGGCAAATGATTAAATTACAATTTCAGTCTGTTCAGAATCTTATAATCGCTATTCTCGAGCAGGGCCGAGATAACGAACTGCTGCTCTGATGCGATAATAGATAATGACGAAATACTATATCAATATATCGAATAGTCCGAGCTACTCGATGTAGATTTAAGAGTTTTTTGTCAAAGCTGGAACAATAACGATGAATTTTATGTGTTTATCTAATTATGCGGTTTCTTCATTTTCTCACATTTCGAAAAGATGGTTTATCTTTATATTTCGAGCGAATATAACTGAATCGCATTCATCATATTTTGAGCGTGTTTTTAGGCTCTATCTCATTGGATTCTCGACCAAGCTACGGTATTATTACCTATGCGAGATTTACTCTTCTACTACTTATTCAACATTGAGGTTGTAATTTTCTTATCAATGCCGGCGCAATGCATCCTAATCCATTTTTAATTGGATCGTAAAAAGCTGTTGAATTAACTCATTTGACGCTTCACTAATTGACTAATATTTTCATAATGATAGATAACGAATAATGGTGTAAATAGATGAAGATTTTAAATGGATGGAGAGTAATTTGGAGCTTTTTGTTTGTTCAGTTAATAAATTTATGTTTAAAATTGGTTATACAAACCCGTCTCCCTACTGCATAAACACTGATTTCGGACGGCTGGAGCTAACCAAAGGAGTTTACTTGAGTTTGCAGCGCAGGAAAGAGTCTATCATCAAATACCATGCCAAAACGAAGCAAATCGCTCATTCCAACCACAAATTATCTAAAAAAATAGTCAGGAAGACATAGCAATCCTATAGAATGGCAGGCCAGTACTCCAAATAGAACCAAATCGGGTACACCAACCGCCCTATTGCTTTATTCGATGAGGGCCCAAGCTATCCAAAGCATCAGGAAATAGTGCGATTTCGTGATAAGCTTGATAAGGCTCACTCTTTCAATGTTGAAAACGATTGCAGTGTGTTCGGCATGATAGTAATCCCGAACATTTCAATACAAAGTGATAACGATGAAGAGTCTGAATGGGCCGAAATAGATATCCATCTGAATAATATAAGACTGGATCTATCGTTGGCTGCCTACGATCGAAGAAACCCCTGATTAGTATAGTCTGTCGTCAATGAAATGTGCTCCTCAATACTCAATATAGTCATTATGTTCACAACCAAAGGCCTGCCGAATATAATGTTAAAATTATAAGAACACTCTGCCAATTAAATTTTAATATTCCTCAGCAACAACAACTTAGCATAATACATTCCAATCAGGGCGAGTTAATACAGACATACCCGGCCACGACTGCTAAAAATACAGCAACAATGGCTACGAGTATCACGTTGGGCTACTTGTTCAGGTGCTTTCCAACTTTCATTGTCTCTTTCTGCTCGATTGCGCTCAGAGAATGCCCTGCTTTTTCAAATGCCTTCGTTGCGTCTTTTCCAGCATATTGCATGATCGAAGCCATCCCTCCAGGATGTTGCTCGAGGAAATTGGTCACATTATATACACCTTCATTGATTATGATCCAGCAATCTTTCTCAGAAGAGTGCTGGCTTATTAAGTTTTTGCTAAGTATTTCCCCATCCATTGCCAACACTTTCGCGTTTGGGCCTCCTCCAACTCTTTGGTTTTATTTTTCTGCTTTTTAATTTTGAGATTTGGCTATTTCCAACTTTTAGTTATGGTCGTGTGGACAAGGCTTGCTTTAAATTGTTCCAACAATACGGGCGTTTCTCAAGCTCAAGGCATACTCAGAATGGCCAACTTCCTGAAACGAACGCGTGGCATCGATTCCTGCATTCCTTCATAGCCCTATAAATACTTCATCAACGGCAAGTAACCCCCTGGATGCTCAACCATAAAATCCGAAACATCGTAGACGGATCCTTCGATCAAGATCCAGCAGTCATACGAAAATATATGCCTGCCCAGCTAATCCCAAGTAATGATCCTTTTTGAAGCCATGATTTCCAATGAAATAATACCCTGTGATGAATTACGTATTAATTTATATCCATAATTCAACATTGAAGTTCCAATATTTTACATTGCATTTTCGGCTTTTCAAAATAATTGTGAGGAATTATTAGGGTAGGATGGCAATAAATTTATCTCAATATATAAGAGATGAATTATAGTAGCGAGACTCCATAAATCATCTCATTATATTACGGTCATATCGGTAGCCTCTAATTGTTTATTTAGAATGGAAGATAAAATTTCAAACTTCAGCGGCTTTACACTGCCTGTTAAGAGCCCCAACTACTCCCGAGTGGGCCACAAGGTTATTCAGATGGATTAAAATGCTTATATTTTCGGTGGGATAGGCTCTTCCGGGTCTTTCGTCAAGTCCGTAGTCAAGTTTAACTTGGAAAAACTCAGAATTTAGCTTATTTCCACTGAGAATTCTCTGGGAATCGAAGGGTTTTCCCTCTTTTCATATGGGGGCATCATCTATTTGTGGGGTGGCAATGCTTAGGACAGGGATGATGCCACGAGAATCAACGTTTCAAATGTATTATGGTGCTTTGATGGCAAAAAATTCGCAGTTTGCGAGCAATTCGGCTAAATTCCGACTCCTCGAGGCTTTCATTGCTCTGGGTGGATAGCAAATCGCTATCTTTTGATATACGGAGGTCACTCCACCCAATAATTTTTTACGGATTGGAATATTTTAGACATGAAAACCCGAACTTGGAAATCGGCAAAGACATTGAGGCCCGTTTCCCCCAACGGCATCTATCAATTCGGATGGGTTAATGGAAGAGGTATCTTATTCAATTCAGAGCAGGTCACTCGAAAAGACAGTAAAATGAGGCCCGTTATCAGGAATTAAATTTTTGAAGTCAGAATCTCTAATTTTAAAGATTTCACCCTCATCTTCGATCCTCTGTGCAGCATTTAGAAATAGGTACCCCCTGAAAGATCAGAGCCGACTTTAATATTTTCTTCAAATGAATTCTTTATCTTGGGAGGACTCAAAAATTTAAAATGGCTTTCGGGGGAGGAGAATGGTTTTTCAAATCAGTACTATAGCGATTTATGGAATTTTGACTTTTAGTCTCTTTAATGGGTCACAAAGCCCCTCAATATTTCATTACCCTTTAAATTTTAAGGAATCAAGTACAAGAAACGGCTTGTTTTGTTTGGGGGCATCAAAAACTCGGTCGAACTTTGCTCCTAAGTCTGCGTGATCCTGCTCAATCCAGCAGAAAATGCCATCTAAGACAAAATATGCCAAGTTTGCAAGTGCATCTTCGGCTCGTAGAAATACCAAGACCAAACAAACAAACCCCACTCCCCCATCACCCAACTCTCACAATCCAATGAGCTGGACGAACCCATTGCTCAGATTTCTACCAGCTTTATCACTAAGGTATCACATCTTCTCCAAAACCCTTTGCAGGCCATCGCCCTGCTCATTGACAACAGCTTAAACATGTCTGCAAGCACCATATCCATCAAGCTCATGAAGGCCCTATCTTGCGATAAGCTCATGAAGCAAGGCCCATTTGCCGCGAATGTAAGTAGTGAGAGGAAGGACAAGCCGACTGCTGAATACTAGAAGGAAGTGACATATTTGTATATCGGTGATAATTCGCAGTTGTTCCATTGCGAAGAGTTTATCCGTCTTTTTCATGTGCTGAAGTGGAAAGTAGCGCCTCTCACTCCCGATGTTCTGTATGATGAGGAGGTGCGCCTGCAGAATGAGTATGTGATGAATCTCAAACTGGCAAGCCTGAGATTGGGCCGGACCTGCCTGTTCGTGACAAAGACGAGCGATGGAGAGATGCTAGTCATTTATTTTTCAGACAATGCCTACAATTCTCCAGATGGGGATAAGCCCTTCAATTGTTTTTTTTATAAACTGTCTCTCAACTAAAATACCAGCGAGGGCTCTACTCAGAAGAACAAGTTTACATGCAGCAGTAAAATAGACCGAGAAATCATCAAGACAAACATTGGCCAGCTTCTCGATGAAGCAGAACTTTTTAACACTGAAATCCATACAACAAAAATTTACATATTCGACCTCTATGACCTGGTCGAAACTTAGTTAGGCTACAATTCCCAAATCCTCACCAAAACCATCCCCAATTATCTCATGCTCACCCAAGCCGAAGACCAACTCAAATTCGACATTCAGCATGCCTACGCGAGTGCTGGCGAATGCTCAAGCCTGCATGAGCTCGTATCAAAGCTATACTTGACATCCTACATTGGCCGCACGATATAAATTCAGAACTCAAAAGTAATGTTCTTGAACGTGGCTGACAAGTTTAAAGAAGACTGTTAAAACTAAATCATTTAAAAAATAGAATTATCTCAAACCTAATGCCAGATGTTCAAAAAGTGTGGATTATACAAAATAATTTCCATCAACTACCATTACCCTTTTGTCCTCATCTACCATTAGAATCGTCTCATTGATGTAATCAATACGAAGGAGCACAACCTATGCGGATTTATCTAGATTCCTTCTGAAATTGAGGTCGATATATTCAAATCGAGAATCAGCAAGATTCAGGATAAGAGGAAGCTTTTGCATTACATTTAAATGAAGAACTATGATCGGAAGCGAGTGAAAATGCATCGTTATCAATAGTAAGGTGCAAAAATAGGTCGAAAGCTCAATAGTTACGAGATTTCTCATGTAAATTGATTTCACTTAATTTTATATATGCTTTAGCCTGCATCTACACTCATTCTCATAGTCTCATATTCTCATAATCTCATATTCTCATAGTCTCATAGTCTCATATTCTCATATTTTTTATAGTCTCATAGTCTCATAGTCTCATAGTCAAGACTATTCCTTATTTCTATCCTATTCCTATTTACTCTTCTTATTCACTGTTTAAAATTCAGACTTGTCTTAAACAACCTCTTGATGATATAGATATCGACCAATCCTTGGGTGATTGGATTATTATCGTTATATGAATACGAATAATATTAATGTACTCCTTAAGTAAGAAAAGAAGCCAAGTATCGCCAAATGATAAGAATATCACTCATAAGTCTTATCACTCGAGAAATAAATCCAGAACCGACAATTCACCCATCGCCAACAATTCTCTGAGCAAAGACCAAATCAAAAATACCATCAAGAAAATAGTCGGCCAAACCAACCCTCGTTCCACAAACTACCCCAAATAATAGCCAAAGCATTCGAAAAAAATCAAAAGCAAAATGGAAATATCGATTCCCAACATTCGTTCGAGTTTGACGCCGAAAGGTTTTAACAGTTCGATGCATCGCCCCTCGGAATTTCATCGACAGGTCCATTCAACGAAGGCCACAGATAACCAGAATTTTAAGGCATAAAACAAAATGTTTACCAGTTCGGGCAGGTATGGTAAATATTTTGATATTAGCAGATTTTAAGCTCCTCTTTGATAATAAGAACAATCCGGGCACCAGAGAACCCACTCGGCTGAACCAGTCAAGCAACTCGGCTCACCAAGGTCCCCATCATGCAGCTCATCTTTCTAGCAACAAGAACGCAAAGCACTCCAGTCGCGTTGAGGACAAAAAGATCGAGGATACGACCATTAAATTTAACAGAGATGAAGATTTTGACGTAGCAGGAGTCCTCACTACCGAAGAGTATTAAAAGTTCGGAGAGCGCTTTCCCTAGAAATTCAAACGGGTCGCCCTCTTAGGAAGAGGAGGGTTTAGTGTGGTATGGCTTGGAATCCATAGAAATAGCAAAAAAAAGGTGGCCATCAAGCAAATCCTCACAAAAAACCCGCACTAAACTCATTTAAAAGAAATATGGTTTGGCTCTTATTTTTATGAGAAGGGTGGAGAGCCTCGGGAATAGTTTTAAAATCATATCGGCATCAATAACATCTGCAAACTTTATTCTTATGAAATCCAACCCATTGATTCGTGGCTGTACTATGAGATCTGCGAATAGACTCTCGGAGGGTGTCTGTTTGAGTTGAAAGGGGAAAACAGTGGCAGTGAAAAGACCTATAAAGTAAGCCTCCCTTAATATAGATAAAATACAAAGATTTAATCCTTAGGATGCGATAGAATGTCGGGTAATTGGAGACTCTTATTATCTAGGTCTGCAAAGCACTGCATTTAATAAATTCGCACAACATTGTGCACTCGGATCTTAAAACAGAAAACATTTTATTGAAGATTAACCGCCAGCCTTAAAATACACGCAGCTCCCACTCAAGGACCAACTCGGCTCACCTGCCCCCAGATCAGAGGTTCATCAAAAGCTTAAAACTGATCGACTTCGGGTCATCCTTTTTGTTCACCAATCTTAAACAATTTTCAATGGCCACTCCCGAGTACATGCCTCCTGAAATACTTAACTATATTCTCTTTCAGAACAAGCTTTAGTACGATGTTCTGATGTTGAACAAAATGTAAAAATATAAAAACCCCTGGGTTATCGATATTTGGTCTTTGGGATGCATCATCCTCGAAATCATCAGTGGGGTTCCTTTGTGGATGAGCATCCCCACTCGGGTGTCCAATGGCGCAGGCAAGTAAGTCAAAGCCACAGGGCTCTTTGCAGTGAAGGGACGACTCTTCCAGAAGATAATACAAAAGCAAATCGAAGTCGTCAACAATCTAGACTACTATTTGTCCGAAGCCAACCACTCAGGGGTGAAAGTGCCTTTGAACAGCACAACAGCAAATGTATTGCGAAAAATGCTCAGCCTTGAGCCATAAAAAAGAATCGCTCCCTATTAGGTCCTCGGGGCTTTTTCAATCATTTGCGAGCCCCAACGCGTTCCATTTTATTGAGTAATTAATCTGCAAGGGCTTCGGCTGAGTGATATAAAGTATTGCTGAATTGTTGCACTGAATTTTAAAGAAGTGCAACGTTAGTCTAATCATCCACATAACCATTTATATTTAATATTTCACTTTTATATTATAGAATAAGCAATATGCTATGACGGGTATGGGGTTGGGGTTGGGGTTGGGGTTGGGGTTGGGGTTGGGGTTGGGGTTGGGGTTGGGGTTGGGGTTGGGGTTGGGAGGGGTTGGGAAACAGATATTGTAGTCTTTTTTGGCACCAATCACAAACAGCTTTATTAAAATATACTGCTCAAATTGATTAAGAGAATTATCCACGATTATAATATACTATTAAGATTCAGAATCTTCGTGGTATAATTATAAAATTTCGAGAAGCAAGGGTTGGGGTTGGGGTTGGGGTTGGGGTTGGGGTTGGGTTGGGGTTGGGGTTGGGA
>NW_028282356.1:0-36935 GCF_059751285.1 Brachycentrus maculatus | reverse complement strand
TCCAACCCACCCCAACCCCAACCCAACCCCAACCCCAACCCCAACCCCAACCCCAACCCCAACCCCAACCCCAACCCCAAGCTGGCTGAACAAAGAAAAGGTTATCATAATATTTATAGATCTGCCTGATGATTCATAGTATTATCTCAAAGAATTTATTACATATATTAACATCATATCCAGCTGAATTCAGAAAATTGGCTTCCGCATTAAGTCAAGGGAGGATAACATGGATTATTTTAATTCTCCTCTCCGCTCTGAATTTTGGAATGTTGCATGTTCAGCTGGCTTTTTCGAATTGCTTTTGTTGCTTCGTAGTGTGAGACTCGGCCGTTGGTTTTAATTATGAGCGATTTCAATGTTTTCGTCGATATTGGCAATGTTTAAGTGACTTTTTGTTGATCTTCGCCTGCATGTTATATATTTTGGCTATTTCGGCTATTATTTGCGATTTGCTAAGCTGTATCTCTCTTGACTCCTGGCCTATACTGCCTTCTAAGCAGGTTAGGCAGATTTGTCGATGGGTGAAATTGGAATTTTAGAACGAGGGGCCACTTTTATCGATATATTTTACAAAATACTTTTTTTGCTTTTGAGTTCGTTGATCTTCGGTAAGAATATCTCCGAGATACAATTGGAAATGTGTTAGATCTAAAACTTTTCAAAGCTCATAAAGATTCCCTTTCTAGTCCTTTAGATTTACGTGCGTACCAAGCCGACATGCCTTGTGAACTGTTCCTCCGTATCATCGTTTTCAGCAATTAAATCGATGAAGTTATTCTCGATATTCTCGAGATGTCTCTTCAAAGTGTTCGCACTATTCAACAAATGGCTTTGCCTTTCAAAACATTAATTAACTTTCCTGGAGATCTTTTACTAATGCAGCACATATATGGATTCCCTTATTTCGCTAATCGATCTAATTAATTAGTCGATCATCTTTACTGAATCTAGCACATTCTCATTGTAACTCTTCTAGACTCTTAATGCTAGATCTCCTAGATACTTTCCTTAGTTTTCAGCAACTTCGATGATGTTCTTGATCTCTTGCATGAGAGTAGTAATGATTATCTTCTTTTCGAATTATTCGTGGGTGAGTTCTTTTTCGATGGGGTGTCCGCATAGAGCTTTGTTCAATGCGCATTCTTTGCACATTCGAATCCAAGGCTGCTCGCTCAGAAAATACGTCGATTTCAATTCTGGGTGTGCCCTACAGTTAGTTTTGTCGATTTGCTTTAATTAATTTTCAGTTTCTTTTTCATTGGTAGAAGCAAGATTTGAACATTTTTCAGCCGGAACATACTCGCTATCTACTTTTCTCCATGGAGCGCTCTCCTATTGAACTATTGCCAACCTTTGACAATCTTCAGACTTTTGTGACTGCGTTATTTTTCCTCTGAGTGGCAGATGATTCATGAAGTTTTAATATTATAATTTTAATGAACGACTCTTTCTTTAATATTAAACTATCTCATATATAATCGACTCGAATAATTGTACTGCCATGAAAGCCACATCCGAAAGTAAGTAAACTCATCATGCTTCATAGCTGATGAATGAAGCTTCTATTCTGAACTTCCAGAGATTAATACTGCAGAAAGTGCAAGAGTTGCTCTAAATGTTGAGTGACCTGTCGAGTTAATTATTGGATAAGGGCATCAAACCCCTATCAGCATCGCAATTACTGTCAGCAACTAACAGACTATCGGCAGATGTGCTCAATATTTTCCTCTGCAAGCATTCCAGCCAAAAGCCAATGACCAGAAAAGCAAACGATCCTGAAATGGAAAAGAAACTGGTTATTTGGATTTTGGTAAAATTCTCAAACGAAGAATCCCTATCGCATAAGCAAATCAAAAATAAAGCCAAATAGCTAAGCAATGAGTAATTTTTCAAAGCGAGCACTGGGTGGCTTTCCAAATTCTATGCGAGGCATCCTCAAGTGAAGAAACTCGCTAATATTGCAAGGAATTTATATGCAATCACGTAGAATGAAAAGTAATTGTTGGAGGAGGAGAGTCAATATCATGTAACTCCTCTTCATTCTTTTCATAATTTGTGCATTCCTTAGTTCGCTCAGGAGTCGTCTCAAAATGGAGAATGATATTAATTAAAGCTCCCAATAGTTTCTTAATGTTATTATTATCTGAGATCACCTAATTTCAGAATATCTATGGCCATATCCCTCACTTTATTATCATCGAAATTCCTCATAGGCATAATATGCTTTTATTTGCAAACGACTTATAAAATGGGCTCAGATAAGATAATAAAAACTTGCCTATCTCTGCAAATGTGCAGCCTCGATATACAACCAATACATACATAGATGAATTCGTTAGTTAATGGTTATTCTGATAACTTTTCTTTGCCCCTGTGGGCTTTAATACAAAATATTCATTTTAACATTGCTCCTATTTGCTTGGCTTATCATTTGTTTTAATTAGAATCGGATGGCTTCAAGAAATAGACCATTTTAGATTATTCGGAACTACAGATTTGTTTAAAGGCATCAGTTCCTCCCGATAACCCCAATAAAAGAGAGAAAGTAAATCTCTATGAATGAAGCAGCCAAATCTGCAAATAGAAAAAGCAAAGGAAAAAACCCCAGAAATGCAGGAACCCCTCAAAAATAGGCAATCATCAAAATGCCAAAAAATACATAAAATAGCCTTCAATAGCATACAGAAAAGGAAAAGTTTGAAGAATTAGAGTAAGTATTACAACCAGAAAACGACGTATAATTCATTTTCAAAAACGAACCGGAATTATAGTTTGCAATACCCCTGGAGAGACGCCTTTCGTACAGAAATTAGTCATCCTCTCAAAACTACGACCAATATTTTGGAATTGCAGACGTTAATGATTCTTTGTGAACTAAAATTTCGACAGATTAATTAATAGAATGATAAGCACATTTATACCCTGCTATATATGTAAGATATCTTTCTTCTTTTTCTCTTATTCTTTCTTCATTTATGCTTCAAAGAGTAACATTTTTATTTAATTATTTATTCATTTATTTAAAATGCATGCACTTCTTCATATTCTTTTATAATCATTCATGTGCCACAGTAATTAAATAAGTAACCCTTTATGATATTTTATGATACTGTAATTATTTGTGATTGTGGCAGTATTGGCGAACAATCACAAGAATCAGCTAATGACGATAAATATTTATATAGTAGCTTTATAGGGTCTCATAAACTAAAGAGGCTTCTATCTCCTTCATATATTGGCGTAGTAGTGTTATTTTCAATCGGCTTTTGACTAATACGAGCACTGTTGTATTCACTCCGAAATGAGATAAGCAATAATAGACTGTGTCTAATATTTAAAGAAAGTATTCGAGGATGGGAAAGATACTTTATCCGACTTTGGAAACTTTGGAACTAATACAACATCAAGCAGCAATTTGGACGATAATTCCAACCTGATAGTATCAACATAAACCACAAAATAGCACCAAAAATAAATTCCTATCGCGAACCTTCGAAAAGCGAGCCCAGAAACAGAGTAACCTCATCTACTATAGTTCCTAATTAAAATAACTTGAAAGTGCACCCAGTAACCGAACACCATGAAGCTGCCTGCAAATAATTATAATTTGTTATTGATATGGAATTTAACGATGTTTTCTTCATGCTTCATGCGATATAGTAAACATTTGCTGTAACAAAATTTCGTTGGCATCAAGAGGCATCTATCTGGTATCCATATTTCTGAATCTTACCCAAAAAAGATTCTTTAAATTATCTCCTTTTCATTCACTCTAGCGATATCCCATCTCTCAAAAAGAGTAGGAGCCAAAATGGATCAAAGATTTTGCAGATGAAGCCCACAATGAATCTTTCATTTTGATTCTTCAACAATGGACACAAAAGCAGACAACAACTTCCCTCCATGCAACAACATTAGGTTTGGCATTTAACCCAAGAGAAGAATGAAATTGTATTTATTAAACAAATGGTTTTAATCATCATGTGAATATAGGGTTATTTGTCGATAATCATGATCAATTGAGGTTCTTTTAGTTCGAGAAATATTTTGAGTCAATTTCTTAGACTGTTCCTGATTTCTTTTCATCTAAAACACCTGAAACATTTTAATCGGGAACTGCACTGTTTCCGTTCGCGCTACCGATTAGTTTTCCCTTGTATTTATAGACTATTAATGCAATGATAGAAATGAGCGCGACTCCTCCTACAACTCCTCCAACGATCGCTCCAATTGGAATAACCTTTTCTTAGGGACTTAGTTTTTCTTTTTCTTCTTCTTCTTCTTCTTCTTCTTCTTCTTCTTCTTCTTCTTCTTCTTCTTCTTCTTGTTATTGTTGTATCTGGTTATCGTAAAAAACGCCAATATTGCTGCTGAGAACTGGATGAGGAAACGTTGCGGATTCGAGGCCTGACAAAAAAGCTTGGGCTTAATCTGAGGAGTCAGCAGAAACTGCGCCATTTACTTGCGTGGATCCCTCTTTCAACTCATTTACAACAATTTTGGTGCTATTGACATTTAAAGCTGCCGCTATCGCATTCACAATTTCTTCACTACCTCCAGCTTCCAGGAATGAGGCAAACGGAGCGTTGAACTCGTAGTAGAATCCGACAACGCGTCGACTAATGCATTGGGTGCCATTCAGAACCTTTTCGTCGTTGCAGCTCGTACAGAAGTTGGCCTCCATGAAGCAAGTTTTGCATTCAAGACTGCAGCTTTCGCATGCATCCGAAAACACTGCGCTTGTGATTCCGCTTTGATCCATTGATGCTATGGGTTGGTAGAAGCCAGCTGAACAAGTTTGACAGGAAGTTGCGCTATCACACATTCTTGCAAGCAGAAGAGCAGGCTGTGCACGAACCTTAATTGATGTAGAATCCTGGAAGGCATGTAAAGCAAGCCGATGCATCACAAGAACCACAGTTTTCGGCACATCTTACACAATTGTTATTTCCAGTATCTCTGTAGGTTCCTGGAGGGCAGAAAGAGCAATCGGGATTGCAAGCTATATCCGCAGAGCAAATGCCATTGCTGAGAAGGAATCTCTTCGCACATTTCGTGCAGCTTGTGGCATTGCATTCAGTGCAAGGGAATTTGCATGATTCGACGCAAAGGATCTTTGAGTTAAGCTCGGCAATTGCATATCCCTTATAGCATTCTTGACAGTTGCCATTGCTACAGACGGTGCATCCCACTGGGCATCTCTCGCACTTGTTCTCAATCAATTGAAATCCATCCACACATCCGGTACATATAGTGATGTTCTTGGCATCGCATGAACCGCTGCACCTCCCAAACACTTTATGCATTTGCCATCAGCCTTGAGAGCATGTCCCTTTTTGCATTAGAGACAGACAGAAGATTGGCAAGAGAGGCAGTTCGAAGCACATTTCCTGACGCACTCAGTTCCTTCGAGAGTGAAACCCCTTTTGCAAGAAAGACATGATGTGAGATTGGTTGGATTGCAGGTAAGACAGTCTCCACTACATCTCGAGCATGAACCGTTGTTGTTGTTGATCTGGTTTGTCATGCATTAGATACAGGCAGTTGCACTTGAGCATTTTAAGCAATTCCATCCGCATTTTTTGCAAGCAGTTCCTACGAGATAATGCTTTTCATCGCAGGTCTCACAGTTCTCTGGCACAGTGGTTGAACAGACTGCGCATCCTTCTCTGCACTTCACAGCTTAACCTTTGAACACTACAATTCCATTATCATATTCGTGGCAACTTCCTTCATCTCCGCAGCTTTTACAGTTTTCCGGGCATGGCTTGCATACACCTTATCGATTGGGGTAGAGTCTTGGAGCGCATTTGAGGCAGATTGCGGGATTTGATGAGTCACATGATGTACATCCTTGACTACAGCTGAGGCATTTTCCCTACGAGCCAAGGTAAAAACCAGCTTGGCATTGATAGCAAGTTGCATTGGAGGGGGCTGCGCATTCGATACACTTTCCCGGACATATTTGACATTTTCCATCGACCAAAGAGCTTCCATCGAGGCAGGAAAGGCAAATAGCTCTATCACTTTATAAGCACTTGGCACAGAGTCCTTGATTGCATCTAAAGCAAGTGCCATCAGCAGCAGGTGCATCTGAGAAAGGAGCTTTGCAAGTCAAGCAGTAATTGAGATCTGCAGGTCGGCATGTTTTGCAGGGGTCGTTGCAAACTTTGCAGGCAGTGCCTGAAAGAGTAGCAGGGACTTTACAGCTTGTGCAAGTTGCTGGGGCTGCATCTGCACAAGTTCGACAATTAGCATCGCAAGGCACGCAAGTAAAAGCACTGGATAATGAGAAGCCTGGTCTGCAGGCGGAACACTGGAAGTTGGTGGCACAGTTAATGCAATTTGGACTGCATCTCTCACATATGAGCTGATTCAGGCCGAAGCCAGTGATGCATTCTTGACAGCTAGTCAATGTATATATCTTTTACATGACATGGTTGAGAATCCTTTCAGCAGTGATGTTGGTTGAAAGCATAAGATTGATGAATCGAGTAACATGAACCTATATCCCAGGCTCACGAGGATCAATTACTATAATATTTGCTACATTGTTCATAATGAATGACACAATTTGCGCATCAGTAGCTCCCCCGACAGTTTTCAAGTAATCGTATATAATGGTAAAGAACACCCATAAATCTTGGTTGACCGGCACCGTGTTGGTATCATAATCCATTAATGCTGCTAAAGCGGCTCCATCTGGCATACTGGCAACTGTCACTTTTATTTGATTCAAAATGGGGGTTGCAAAGCTTGTCAAAACCAACGCAGAAGCATAAGTGCATTTGGTGCATGGGAACTTGCATGGTCTGCACTGATCTGCGAACAGAAGATATCCTTCATTACACACTTAACACACTTGGGTGTTCTCCACACATTTGGAGCAACTGGCTGCTGAGCAGCTGGTGTCAGGGAGACATTTGTTTTAAGTTGCACTCACTACGCTTAGCACATAGCCTGCTGCGCAAGTGTAGCAATTCTCCGGGTTCTGTCTGCATCCTTGAGCTCCGCATCTTGGACTGCATTGGAAGCAGGCGCCATTGACTGCATTGTAAGTGTAACCTGCTCGGCAGGCAGAGCAAGTAACTTTAGTCGCGACTATTGCGCAAGCAGAGCAACCTATCGGGCAGTTTCTGCATGATCCAGAAGGATCTTTAAAGAAGCCGATATTGCAAGTCGTACAGGCGATAGAATCTGGACAGGCGTTGCAATTTTGGGGGCAGGTCTGCGCATAAAGGGTGAGGCAAAGAGCGCTCAGCAAAATGAATGTTGCTCGTAGTTTGAGAGACATTGCTTTGACTAATATATTGTTGAACGAGTTTTATGGCATAAAAAAGATCACACGAGAAATGAAATGCTAAAAAATAAACATTATAAAATTATATTGAAATGATATTGTTTTAAGTGAGCATAGATATCTTCAGCTCGTCTTTTGCCCCGAAAGGAGTCATTTCAAACTGCTCGAATATGAATTCTTATTAGCTTCGAAAAGATTGCATTTGCTCATATAAATATTATATTCCGTACAAATCTTCTAATAAATGCAATTTATCGCTGTTAAATTCCGATGACACCTTAACTGTTTATAGAATTAATTCTGATAGTTTGTAATAAATAAAATAATATGCCATCATTATGACCATTATTTGATTATTTAAATATTTGTTTCACGCAAGAGGAAGTTAGTTCTATAATCTACATTTTCGTGTCTTCAAAGTATGCTGCTCTTTTTTTTAAGGTCTCGGGGTACTTTAAAAATTTTGGTTTGCTTCTTGATTTATAGAATTTATTGTCATTTTTTTTGTTTGAGGATTGTTTCATTCCATTTATTGCACAGTGATTAAATTATTTATGACATTTATGCATTTATGCAGCCACAAACATTGATTCAAAGAAATAATTGTTTATTTTCATGAGTATGATAGAGGAATATATATTTAGTGAACGAATCCTTCGATTTTATTGTGCATTCTATTGTTTGGCATGTAATGTTTAACTATCTGAGTTATTGAGAGGAAAGTAAATTAACTTTGACATCTCCCATTCACTTCTTACTTTATAGGTCACTTTCACTTGATCATTCCTTCTCTTTAAGCAATCCGTATGAGCTGTGCAGGATTCACTTCAAGATTTTGTCGACATCAAGAGGCATCTATCTGTATATATATATTTATGAATATATCTACTCGATATATCTTCACCCCTTCTATAATTCCGGATTTAATACATTTCTTCTTCAAGATTAACTTCCATGTCAACACTGAAACTTCATTAATTAATTTGTAACATAAAAGTAACATAAAAGTGAATTTTCAATGCTTTATCACCTCGCAATTTACGAACAGAACATTCCTCTATTAATCGCCCACTTCACCTAAATCAAACAATATTAATTCCATACTCCATCTTATATTTTAACTAATTAGTTAGTGTAAATACATCTTCTTTCTAAACAATTTAATAAGATGCTTCCTGTAAACATGGAATATTCAAGATATCGGAAATTAGTGCCCATCACAGCATCTTTAATAAATACTCAAGATTACGAAATGGAAATGCTATGACAATTCGAATTGACCCGCGATCAGAGATAATATTGACGAAACAATTGATCGCATTTGTTCAAATTCGGACGATTTGAATTAGATAGATAAACATGGATAATAACGAATTTTATAAAGTATGATTAATGTCAGACCTAGTTACTGAAATTCCGGAATTAGCGATATGTCTATTGGTAATATATTTATTAGATTGGGCTCTATGGCAAGCGACTAAAGCGCACATCCGAAGCATGAGGAACTAGAAGAGGTCGATGAACATTCGAGGGGCTTTGGGAGGACTCGCAAAGAGGCTCTCAACAAAGTTGGCCATTGGACGGAGTTAGAGGATGCCAAATATTACGCCTTCCTGAGCAGATTTAAAGATAAGTTCAATCAAAAAGAAAGCAGACGCCAATGGAAGGTTTTCAAATCCCTTTCATAGTTTGTAAAGACCCGGGACCCGAACCAATGCCGAAGTCATCATCACAAAATGAAAAAGAATTATAAAACTGTCGATGACACGCTAAAATTCCTCAGGACAAAGCATCCCGCCATCGAAGAAAAAAGTGCAGAGTATCAAATCGAACTAAAGCCCTGTGCCTATTTGTAGCACAATTCTTTGAAATAATATAGTAATGGTTTCAAAACGAAAGTGGACGTCTACAATCCAGTCATAAACTATCCTCGAGCTCTCCTTCAGCCACATGCGACCAATTTCTAACAGAATCCATAAGTTATTGGGGAACTCAAGGGCACAAACAAGGCCTACGCAAATACTGGTCTCGACTACGAAGCCGTTAAAATGGAAAATTAGAATCAAGAGATACTTCCTGATTTCAGTAATCCGTTTCCAAACAGATACGATTGCTTTGAGGGGTTTCCATCGACTGGCTTCATCAATAATTATTTAGGTTAAGGCTTCAATGTGTCAAATAACTGTCCTGAAATGCCTTCTGTCTTCCCACAATTCAATGTTTGCAAGGACTTTTCAACCACAACGAAAACAAAGCAGCAAAAAGTAATGGAATGCCATTACTACTTCACTGAATGGGTCAGCAAAATGGAATAACTTCATGCGCTCGATCAAAAATGATTTCTCTTCAATCGCACACAATTACAATTTATGCCAATGTTTTTTCGCTGAGTTTAGCTTCATCAGAATAATCTTATTCAGCTTAACTTTAATCTATATTCAGCTTGCACTGAAACTATCGATTTGATTCATTATCCATCCATACTATCCCATCCATGCATCTATAATTATAATTACAGGTTAGCATTGAAATACTTCTAAATTGTATTTTATTAACATAAATTGTAAGGCACCAATATAAAAATGCGACCGATATAATGTATTAGTATCTGTTATGGCATGTTTAACTAAATACTTAATTAATGGCTTTTCTCTAACCAAGTACATATGCGCATTATTGCTACCAAAAGATTGTTAAAATAGGTGAATAGATCTGATCTGATATATTTAATATACATTCGATATTTGTTAATAGAAATAAAATGGCGTCCTCAGTTTTGCAAATGTACTGATCGCTTAACATTAGGCAAAATAAGCTTGAAGCCATACATCCCGGTTTTGCATACGAACTGCTTGCGTTGCAGATGGCGGTCGAGGACTAAAAGTTGGAATGCACTCCTTCAATTTCATAAATTACTCAGCTAATTCAGTTATACATGGTACGATATTTTATGAACGAAGATCGGAGTTGAAGTATTGTAAAGTGTCGCAGATTCTCGGTTTATGTATTTCAATAACAAAATTCGCAGTCTGATGCTGAAGAAGCATATTGTGAAGAAACTGGGTGAGAAATCACCTCAAGAAAGTTCCTTGAAGGCGATGAAGGAGACAGAGTTGCGCGAAAAGAAGGATTAGTATGAAATCACGTGTTATTTTAATCAAGGCCAAGTCGATGTGAGGAAAGTCCAGGAAATTCTAACTCTTGCCGAACACAAATAGCAAGAGTTTCAAAGCAAAATCAACAAGGATCTGCAAAAGCAAGATTTAAAGCTGGAGGAGAAAATCAAATCAAGAAAAATGAGGTCGGAAAATGGGAGTGTCAAAAAGATGAAGCTATCTGAAAACGATAATGAAAAGGATAAAGATTCCATCACTAAGAATAAAGATAAAGATATTCGTGTTGAATATTTTAATTTTAGCTGTGCAGCTTTAAAAGGTCCGAAGGGAAGCAGACCTCTCACTAATTCAGTCGAAAAAATAATATAAAGAAAACAGACTTATAAAGGTGACAAATATAGTAGTGCAACCCGCAATCATAATTAAAATGATGCCATTTGATCATAGCCTTACTATACATTTATCCAATATATATTTATGAATTCCAAGGTACTTATAAATTTAAGTAATTAAGGCGCTAAATGAGTGAATAGGAACAGCTCGAGACATTAAGGTCACATTTGAATCACATCAAGACCATCGAAGAGTCCAAAGCAGAATAGGAATTCTATAATCTCATGGAAAAATGCAAGAAAGCATTTGGAGAGGATCATCTATACATGGCCTAGTTCAATTTAGAGTACGCGAAGTTCATTATTGATAAACTCGAGAGAAATGTTGATATCTTCAATGCTCAAAAGCTCCCTGAAGCTGACCCAGAGCTTCAGGAAGTTGAGTAGTAGGAATTCGACGCAGATCATAGTTCAGTCTCCCAAAAATCCTAAAACAATATTAATGTCGAGAAAGTTGCCTTCAGCAACGAGGATAATGAAGCCGATTAGAATCAGCCAATTATTACAGAACACCAACCCCAAAAACCAGAAGAAAATAAACAAACAATTAACGACAGTAACAACAACGAAGAAAACTAAGAAGTTGAGGCAGGTGCTGAAAAGATCGAATAGTAATAAAAAAAAGATGCAAACAAATAATAAAAAAAGTAAGAAGAGTTCGGTGATGATTTCTAAATATGTGCAGCAAACCTCATAGCAGCTACTAAAATCTTAGAGAATTAGAAGAAGCGGCTCGAAGAAGATGGCGAACCCAAGATATATACACTACTCTAAGTTAAGAAAATGATATCAAGGGTGAAATCAAGGCTAGGGGATCTTTATCATCTCAATGAGAACTAAATGGAAGCAGTCGATATTTACCGATAAGTTATTTAAAATTAAGAGCAGCATCCTGGCCATGAGAAGAACCGAGGGCTCGCAGAAATTCATTTTGCAATTGCCAATTGTTTCCTTTATGATAATAAGGAAGGATGCGAGAGTGTCGCCATCCAGGAATTCATCAAGTCTATTCACATACTGCTCAATTGTTTAAAATAATTGGGTTCTGGGACTGACACCACAGAATATTAAGAGCCCACCGCTGAGAAGATCAAAGTTAATAGGTTTTCATACCTGCCCAAAATGACAGACTCTGCCGACCAAAAATAAATAAAGTAGGTCATCAACTGTCTACTGGATAAACTCGAAGATGCCCACGAGCAGATTGCCATACGTAAACAGTACGAACTCGAAAGGGCAAACAAAAAATAGTAAGAACCGAACAGATTCGAAGAAGTCCAGCAGAATACTCCGACTGTCAATTTAGGCACATTCGGCAACCGCAAAAAGAAGCTATAAAAGTAATTGAAATAATAAAAAAACAACGAAGAAGAATGATGATCGTAGAAATCTCATTATTGTGTTTCTATCATATTTACGAATTTGGCGTGATTAATTAAACAAATTCAATTTCAAATCCCAATATTTTCATCGAGTTTTCGCATTAGTGAGTCTATTTTGGCATCTTTCAGCTTATTCAATTGCTACATTTTTTTTAGTTTGGTCTCCAGGATTTCGATAGTCTCACGAAGCTCGACAATGACCGTTTATTTTTAAGCCAATTGAGAAGACATCTATTTTGCGTATTCGAGAGTGCTTGAGGCTATTTTCATTTGTTTTTGTGATTGCAGGAGAGTGTTTTGCTGCTGGTTGTTAGTCTTGAAGAATGAGTTGTCTTACTTGAGGAGGCGGTTTTGATGGAAAACGACTTTATTATAGATTTGGTAGAGCACTCTCTAAATTGCTCCATGCTGATTTGAGATTATGTTTTCAATATCGTTGCGATGGACTTGGAAATTGAGTTTTTTGAATACCTTTTCATTGAGGGTCTTCCAGTTGATGTACTTAGCGGCTGAGGAATTAGCAGGCTGGTAATTGTGCAGATGCACGAACATTGGGAAATGATTACCCATAATCTAAGCAACGAGAACACCGTCTGCAAAGTCTCGGGCAACATTCTTGGGGGTACGACTCAGAGCAACGCTATCAACCCACGATAAAGTCTACTATATTTGTTGTTAGTTTATTGGTGGGGCTTCCATTATATTTTATTGATCAATTAAGTGAATAGAGTGATCAATTAAGTGAATAGAGTGATCAATTAAGTTAAATTCAGGATGAGAATAATCAAGAACTTAGGACTGCCATTTGCTTTTCAATAAGGCTTTTATAAAACCCATTTTGGGCAATTAAGTTAGAATGAGAGCCCTGCTAGACTATTTCCCCATCCTTTAGCACAACTATGCGATCGCAATTTATGATGGTAGAGAGTCGATGAGCAACAACGATCATTGTGTTTTCCTTTAGTTACACCAGTCCGTCAATTGCCTGCTGCACTAAATGCTCGCTTTATGCGTCGAGGGCGGATGTGGCTTCATCGAAGATCATGAGACTTGGCTATTTGATGACGCATCTGGCTATTGCAATTCTCTGTTTCTGTCCGCCTGACAGCTTGATTCCTCTTTATCCAACGAGAGTGCTCAGTCCCTCAGGGAATGTTTACACATTCATGACGAAACTCTTGGCATTTGCTATTTAAAGGGCCTTGTTGACTTTCGCATCTGATTTCTGACTCTATTGAAGCCCATACTCAATATTCTCACGCAGACTGCCCGAGAAAAGGGTCGGTTATTGAGACACAAACCCGATTTATCTCCTGAGAGCATCTAAGCTCAGAGTCTTGATATCTCGTTCTCCTATAAGCAGTTCTCCCTCATTGAGGTCATAAAACCTCATAATTAGCGATATGATTGAAGATTTTCCTGATCCTGAAGAGCCGACAATGGCTAAAGATTCTCCCTTATATATTTTCAAGCTGAACTTATTCAACACTTTGACATTGTCTTTCGTAGGGTAGCTGAATGTTGCATTCCGGAACTCCACCAAAACTTTGGAAGAACATTGCTTGAGGGAGGGACTTTCTGTGCCACTGATGATTTTAACAGGCTCGTCAATAATATTGAATATGTGCTCACTCACTCCTAATGCTGAAATGATTTGGTTCATAATTCCTGTCACACTTGCGAAGCCAACAGTCAGAGTGACCGTGTAAAGGACATAGCTCGAAAGATCTCCAAGACTCAACTCTCCATTGATTGCCAGTTGGCCTCCGAAGTAAAGAATGGACAGAATCAAAATATTTGTGAATAATGTTATGACCAAGAGCATGACCCCATAAAAGAATGCACTTTTCTTCCCAGACTTATATGTGTTCTCGATGAGGTGACTATAATTCAGGCCTTCGTTAATTTAGTTCGAGAATGATTTCACGACGCGGATATTGCCGAACACTTCAGTCGCAAGAGAATTGGCAAATGCCAGATTGTTCTGGTATTATTTCTTATATTTCTTGATGAAGCGGATCACGAAGAATATCCCGAAGGTGATGATTGGCGTGAGGATAATAATGAGGGTTGTTAGCTTCCAGCTGATGATATAGAGAAAGGCTAAGCTACCAACAAATTGTATCAAGTTTCTTAGAAGTATCGAAATGTTGTCCGATGCGGCCCCTTCGATGACTGTGATGTCGCTGGTCAGCCTTGAAATGAATTAACCTGTTTTGTTCTGGTCATAGTAAGCGATATCCTTCTCAACTAGTTTGGTGAATAATTCAAATCTGAGATCTCTAACCACTCGCTACCCAATCAGATTGAAGCTGTAGCCCCGGATTGCTGAGAATATGGCCATGGTTCCTGTTAAAATCATGAAATAAATTGCCTATTCCTATAGAGCTTATTAGTTCCTGATGGCATCGATAAACCTGCCGCAAAGGAGGGGTAGAAACACCATTCCACTCGCCGAAACTACCATCCCGAGATTTGCCATCAAAAGTAAAAGCTTGTTCCTCCAAGTGTACTTAAAGAGCCTAAAGAAGGTCTGCTTAGCATTCTTAGCCTTCCGTTTCTCAATTTTATTGGGATCATGCTCAGTCAGTGTACTTCTCGTCTTGCTCGTTTACTTTTAACCTTCGGATCCTGATAAAAGTTCTTCATCCAGAGCAGCATAGTCTTTATTTCCCTATTTCTTCATTTAAAGATTATTGAGTTGTTATTTTATAATCAACAGATCAATTAGTATCGAACAGACAATAAAATTAAATTATATCATTCGCAGAATAGCGCAACATTCCAATAATTGAAATTGTTCGACACTCTGTATTTTGGCTAATTCGGAGCTATTTGCATTTATTTAATCTTCGGATGAATTGTATGTGTAAGGGATTGTTGTTGTTTGCCATTTTAGTAAAATATAATATTAAATAGAAAATAGAATAGCATAGGCCAAGATGATCATGGCAATTGATATATCTGAATATATGAGTAATCATTGCCCTCATGTAAGATGCGGGTTTTTGATGGCTGATTGGAGGTTCTAGTAGAATTAAGAATCGAAAGCTATGACACTCTTTTTGCTCATGAGAATCTGGATGAGCCTGCAGCAGAGGAAGCCGAAATATTCCCAGCCCCTCCTACACACTTCCAGAAGGGCTTAAATTTGCAACTATACAGGTAAGTATCCTTGGAAAAGACGATCATAAAAGCATTATGCGATAGTTTTCGTTATCGGGCTCTCCTCGAATGCTAGCTCAACCTTGTCCAGTACCCGCTACTTTGTCTATGGATCTCTGTAACCCATAGACTATAGCCAAACTCCGATAAAATATGCGATCACACTGTTCTACGAAGCAGATGCCTGGTCATCTCCAAGTCTCACAAAATCAACTGACTGGAATTTAGTTGTGTTTTCACTACACATGTGCCGCATACTTGAATAAATTTGTATCCATTCCAGATTTTGCGAGCGCAAGAATCGTGTGAACAATTGCTTTTACTGTTCAAACTATTATTCAAAGGACTACTAGAAACTGTAGGAGTAGTTCAGTGGATTCTTACTCGCTTACAAAGGAACAGACTATGTCTCAAGAGTGATACGTTCGCTTTAACTCTGCATTTTGAGTTTATTCATAAAATCTCCCTATTTTTTTGCAAGCGAACAGGGATAAAATCGTTTGATAGATGAAAGGTCTCTGATTGGTTCAATTTTAAAAGCAGAGCACTATTAAGGTGAAGTTTTAATTTCGCTTGTGATATTATTATCGTTATACTTATTGCTATTTTTCTCATTTGTCGAACAGTTCAGCTCATCCTTGTCCTCCTTGTTATTATTCGATGTTTATGTGTCCTTATTTGGGACTGTTCTTTCGCGTGCGGTTTGATTTAAGTTTGGCTTGAAGGATGGTTTCAAGGAATCTCGATTTATGGCTCTGCTTGTTTGTTTAGGAAAGAAGTAAGAAGTATGAATGAAATTAGAAATAGGCTTTGGAGATAGTCGATTTATATTTTATTTATTAGCCCATGTGCTATGCTCACACACTTTGTTTTCTTCGGTGTGTCTTCGTTAATATTATGTTGCTTGGTTTGTACTCATATTTAATAAATAGGATAATACATGAATCACAACAGAATATGGCTTTGCTCGGAATATGTTGATTTTAAGTGCCAATTAATTAAAGTAAGAGATCCTTTGATTAGATGCATATAGATACAGATACAGATCTTTAATTTGTTTGTTTTTGTATGTTATTAATTTATTTTTGTGTGATTGATATAAATATGTAAATAGATATGAATAGATGTAAATAATATGAAATCATACATATCCGATACATATCCAAAATATCAGAGAGTTACTAAATACTCTTTCAAATTATATTTCTCTTCCGGGTAGTAAGAAACCACGACTGTTCTTTTGTTGTAAACTCGCCCTGAAATATGAAGGCGAGCTCTCTTTGCGTGAATGATATACATGAATTTTATAAATGCTTTGCCCACAGAAGGCACCGCATATCCGCATTTCGGGTCAGGTCTCGGAATTGTGATACTCTCAATCTGCCCATACTTCTCACATTATGTTTTTAAGTCGTACTCAAGATCTTCGTAGGCTTCTTCATCAAACAAATCCTCGACGTAGAACATATTTAGGAATTGAAGCACTCGGCTGGGGACTTTGCATAAAGTTTCAGAGCGAAGAGTTTGTTGAATATCCTAATTTTATATATTTTCATAGGATAAGAGATAGGAACCAGAAATATGGTTTGCTGGCTTCACTTCGACTTAGGTCAATCCGACATTCATCAAGTTGGCGGGTGTAAATGCTAAGCTGAGTGCCTTGTTGCCCAGTGTAGCTGCATGGCACTTTAATCTCTTATCAGCAATAGGCAATCCATTTAAAGCCTTAATTGCTTTTTTCGCACATTCTCCGTCTTCATATTCAAAAAAGCAATAGCCTTTGGAAACATTACCGTCTTTCACCAAATTAAAGAATCTGATTTTTCCGAACGTCTCGCAGATCTTTCGGACTTGATGATCCACAAAGGCCAAGGGCAATCCTCCCAAATATATCTTTCCCTCTGATCCTGCATTCTTATTGAAATTATCTCCCTTATTCAGATACTTTTCAGCAAAGAAAGTGCTCGGCCTTTCGATTTTGAAGATTGTGCTCCCTTCAATATAGGTAAATTCCGGATGATTCCGGAAGAAGTCCTTCAGTTTTCTCGAGGACAAAGTCATGATGGCGAATGTCCTCGTTTTATCGAAATCAATGTTGCTAATTGGTGGTGGCATGGCCCATTCGGGGTTCGTTGAGGAAATGACAGTATTGAAATATGTGATCAACTACTCTGACGTGATTTTAAAGGGAAGGTTGTTGCATATCACCTTTAAGGGATGTGCCTAACATAAATAAATGTGATACTTCTGCTTCAGAAAATAGGATTTTCTCCTCTTCAGTAAGTTCTTTCACGTTGTGCAGTTATGATAGCTTTGCTTCTTCTTTGATTTTATCCTCATCGATGTCTTTGTTTTTGGGTTATTTATTTTTATTTTTGTTCTTCTTCTTTTTCTTCCTGTCCTTGTCGACAATGGTACCCTCTTCAATATTCTTGATGATATCGTCTTTGAGGGGGTCATCATTACCTTTATAGAGAGTGATATCCATACTATTTGCTCGACTCTTATAAACTTCTCGATAATACTCATAATGGTCATATGATCATAATGGTCATAATGGTCATATGATCATAATGGTCATAATGGCTACAACATTGTAACATCATAATAATTCATAACAACATCACATATAAAAAATCGTAATCAGCATAATAACCCTTGAAAAGGCAGTGTCCTTTGTCGAAAATAACAGTGATGAATCTTCCAACAATTTGTATCTTTAAATTGATTACTGGCTTCGTTAATTTATATCCGATTGTAATGCATGCCCATCTATTTGAATAGGCACAGATTTAATAAAATAGAAATTCATGAATGGGCCTTCATTTGTCAATCACCCACAGCTTAATGACAGCAGCGAAAAACGAACCAATAGGAAGATCTAAATCATCGGCAACAACCATAACAGAGCCCTCAATTTCAAAAAGCCAATCTACGAAGAGTCCAATCCTTACTCGTTAATGCATAATCGCCAAATCTCCACCCCATACATCCATCGAAACATTCATCTAATACGAACCGACACCGCCACGGAGTCATCCAGCCAGAAATCGAGCAAAGTTATCAGATCGAATGTGCTGAGGAAGGCATCCAAGCCCAATTTATCGGCCTCTCGGGAAAGCATTAATCTGCGCAGGCTTGATGGTTCGAATGTGAGCAGCCGTGACAATAGCCAGTTCCAAGGGCGATCTTATCACAAGATCAACACTAATACTCCCAGCAGCGTATAGGGGCACAGAGAGCAGTAGCAAATTTACGAATAGAATGCAGCCCTTAAACTCTAGAATGCACAGATACGTGAAAAAATGTAAAAAATGTAAATCCGGCATCTCCAATAGATCGGAAAACTCAATGCCCGAATCGAGGAGCTGTTTAATTTAAGTTCAAGCCTGCACTAAAAAATGCAAAAGAGCGACAGATAATGGGATAACTATATTTATGCCAAGAACAATGGCAACATCAATGCCAGTCCCCATTAATATGTCAACACCAGTTTGAATGTGAACTTAAACAATGTCAATCGAACTGGCCCAGCCGGCAACTCACATGTACAGATAAGCAGAAACTAATCAAATCCGAATAATCAGAACTACAACTATAATTATAATTATAACATCCTCATGATGCCTGATCTCTAAGAACCCTATCTGTATGCCAAAAAGGATGTGTCTGTCACAAAAAAATGATTATTTTCCAAAAATATTGAGCATTTGGATTCGGAATTTGGGAGCTGATTCTCTCATTGTTATTGTTATTCGCATTTTTATTATGAAATAAAGAGAGAGGAAATAGATATCAATTTAATTAAACATGTATCATCTATCATATCAAATCATATCATATCATATATAGGCTTCTCTCGTCACAACATTCTGAAACAACTCAGCACTCCTAGTCGGACCCATATGGCTGGTCACACTCGCCAAATAGCTCTACAACTCACTAATCTTCATATCTTTATCTTTCAGTATTTCATTCATCTTCTCAACCTAAAAAATATAATTAATGCATACTTATGATTTTAGCATTTAATTCTTCTATGAGACTGTTGTTATGTTTTTTATGATGTTCTCTGCGATCAGGATTTCTTAATCATCTGCCTGTTTTGATGGGTTTATTGAAGATTAATTATCGAAATGGTTGGAGTCGATGGAGAGCATCATCCCGTTTTTGTTTATTATCTCTTGGATTTAGCTGACTTCCATTTATTGATCCAGGGCGGGGGGAAGAGGAATCAAGAGGGGTTTGGGGATTTAAGTAGGTTGTCTTTTAAGAAAGGGCGAGGCTTCAAGCTGATTAAATGCCCTCTCATCATTAAATGCCCTCTCATCATTGACCCTATCTTTTAAGGCCTGTAGCTATTCAGATAGCTTCTGGTTGGCTTCTCTGAGCTGATCGATCTCCCCCATTTCGGACAGTTTGATCAGATTTTGGGATAGGTTGTCGGCATGAACTTTGGATTCCGACATTTTGATGCGTTCGATTGTCTATGAGCGAGTATACTTCTCTAGTTTCTACTTCAAATTGTTGTTTTACTTGATCAAAGAGACAACTGATTGCTCTTTCTACCTCTGCAGCTCCGCATTTCTTTTTGATAAAAACTATACTTGATCCATTAGTAACCGCATCTTTTCATTATCATGCTCATTAGTAGTAGAGGGAGGAGTTGAGAGAGAAACTATACTGTTCATCGGTATACTTTTTAGGATGACTGGCTGTTGTTGTGTATCGAATTTGCCCCGAGACTTGGAATTGAGCCTCATGGATGCTCCTGTTGGAGATTTACTCTTGCTCATCACATATTTGCGATTATTGATAATAACTGACTGTTTATCGGCAACCGGCATCTCCAAACGATTCCTCGTCATTTCAGAGTTTAAAGAGTTAATTCTGTAATGATGAGCCCTGGGAGAGATATTATCCATCACTTCGAGTGCAATCCTATTGTTCAGCAACGGAATGAAGCTACTTTTATTAAATGAAGTGCTGGATTGTTCGAAGGTTAACGGAGTCACAATAAAGCTTTTTTATTCTTCAATAGTGTTGAGCTATGTGTTCTTCCACTAAAGTTTGGATTTGTTTCTGGTCTTTATTTGATGGCTGAGTGGCTTTATGCTCATTTCTGGATTTCTGGGGTCTTTTAAAATATTAATAATTTCTATGGGAATAGAAAAACATAAGATTAGTCTCTACTTCCAAATTCCAAATTGCAAATTACACATACAAAATACGCGATATGTGTGTATATATGTGAATATGCGTAAATATGCAATGCATGTCTGTGTTTATATGCATATGTGTTATGATGTGTTATGATGTGTTATGATGTGCGAATGAAATCACAAATAATCACTTAGATATCTCACAAGCAACAATCTGCCGCCAATAGATCAGCCATTTTTGTACAATTGAAACCCTGATATAGGGCCAGAGCTCCTTCCAATTCTTAAATTTGAAGCTAAATTTATTGCGCGTATGCATATGCGTATGCGTATATGCATATGTATGATATATATATACGAAGAATAAACAATAAATAGCCTTCATGTTGATACAGATATAATTTATTGATGAAAAGCGAAAATTAATATATTCTGCTGGCTCAGTTCACAACACGCGGAGTTTACCTCAACGAAGAAGGCCTTAAAATCATCGAGGATTACGATCACCAAACAATTGTTACCCTGGAGGGCGACTTGTAGTCCAAAAATATCCATAACTCTCTGATTAATTCCAAAACACGCACTGAAATACGGGGATCTGACCAGGGAGTGTGGATTAGCAAATACCCGAAATTCAATCATGAGCTGAGCAAATATCTCATTGTATTAAGTACGAATTAGTGTATAAATTAGGAATTGTCGGCAATGACGAGTAAACTTTATCGGTCACTCATACATTTTGCGCCCTGATTTCCAATGCTATTGTTTTGGTGTGGACTGATCGGCTTGATATGAGGTTCATCTGTTCCATCCCTAACAAAGTTAAGAATTTCTCGAGGGAGTATGCTGCCAAAATTGGAGCTTTGTGTGCAATCCCAAGATGCTATCCAAACGACTCTAGGACATTTGAGGAGATGCTCACGAAAAAGAATATTTCTCCCCAAAGCTACAGGCACTACTACCCATAAGTCTATGAATACAACAGCGATGTGATCTCGAAGACTCAAGTTGAATCAGCCTTGAACAGTGGTGGCAACATTCTCAATGAGATTTTCAGTGCAAATGAAGGAGTATTGAAATAAATTCTACGGAAAAAACACGGAAACTAAGAACTGGCTTACGGGCCAGTGACTCGGTCATTCATATAGAATTTAATCGAAAACTACAACTCAAGCCATTAATTCAATGTCCTCAAAGCAGAGCAATAAATCGAAGTATAGTAGGAGTTCGAATAGTACCTTATGGGCATTTAAAAGTACAATAAGAAATGTAAGAGTAAGCTGAGTAGCAAGCCCACATCTGATGTTAGACCCCTTCTGGGTGAAATTAGAAATTAGGCAGAAAAGTAATAGTTTTATACCAAAAGCCCCTACTATGCACAGAAGATGGCCACTTACATGGATCGCAAGGAGGAGTAAATTCACAGTTTGAACAATTAGTTGCTGGATGCTCATAATCTCAATCTATTGGAGGGGTTCTCCTCTGAATCATTAAGGAAACTCAAAAAGAATAAAACACACTCAGCTGCCTTAATCAACTAATAGCTCAGCAAATTATCAAGCAGGTATCAAGCCGAAGCAATCAACACCCCCAACAAAGATAGACTCCTTACTGAGTTCTTAGAAGTATTTACGCCTACAGTTTATCAAGAAACCAACCTTGAACATAATCTTAACTCAGAAATTGTGCACTATGATCGAGACAATTTAAAGCTGAAAGAAGAAATCGAAAAGCTGAGGAACAAAAGAAAGACAAAAGAAGGAGCATGCTGCCTGATTATGTGATAAGCATTCTGCTAAATCAAAAAACCGATTTATAACCAAATGTTATTCATATTCATTGAATGTAAACCTACTCTTTTTTATTGTTAGATTCATGTATGGACCGTGATGCGATACTTTAAATTTGAATACTATATTGTATGCATAATAAAGAAGCAAAGATGATGTGTGAAACTCACATGGGATAGGAAATTCTGTTTATTTGTAAGTTTGCAGGGTGTAATCTGCCTTTGCTTTGTTAAAAATGCCGGAAGAAGCATCTAGAGCAGGATAAAAGATCGCATGCCTCGACTCACATTGCCGAAATTATCTCTCTAAGCAGGGCTAAATAAGAAGCCGAAATTAATCTCACCAAAAATTAGCAATCCCTAAGGCAACTGATCGAGCCCTTTGAAAAAGAAAAGAAGATACTATAAAAGATTCATCAGCAAAAGTCAGCACTAACTCGGGAAAGAGATAAAATTATAGGCCAAGTTAAAGATCTGTTCGACAGGGAAATTGCGGAACTCGACTATAAAAATAAGGAGGTTATAGTGAAAAATAAGGAGCAAGTGCCACTCGAAGATATTTACAACAAAATCCAAAAAATTACATAGCTCGAATCCTAATTCAAACGAGTTCCTCAGCGCCTAAGGGAAGCTCTCAACTACAGCGAATAACCCTATATAAACTACCTACGTAAAAACTATGAAATGTTCAGTTCAATGAACATGCTCGAATCAAATGATTATTTTATTTACGATGATGACTGCAAGCATGATTTCTATCTCTCTAAACTCGAACTCAAAAAAAAATCTCTCCATAATAAACTCCTGAAGAAAGTACACAACTAATCTTAGCTCTATTTTCTAATTAACGATTATGAGTATGGCAAATATTTACATTATTTCTCGTCAGCTTAGAGTCAATTGAGGATTTACGATATTGAAAAAGATAAATGGAAATGCATACAACATAATAAGCTGCCTGCTTTTGGAGCAACTGTCTACGACTATAAATGTGAGAGGTTTTATTTAGTGGGGGGATAGAATCAGGGAAGTAAGAGCAATGAGATAATTTGGTATAGTAAGAAGGAAGGATGGTGCAAGGCTAATATGAATGTTGCGAGGAGTTCATGCATGGTGACTCTTATTGAAACGGGGAATCCTGATTTTCAATTGCTCATGATCGCTGGTGGTATTGGTGATAAAAAAAAACATTTAAAGCAGAGTTAGATATTTGATCCAGAGACCAATTAATGCCGATAACTGCCTCCAATGAACTTCGGGGTAAGTTCAGGGGCAATGGTGACATTTAATGGTACTACAGTGTTAAAAATCGGAGGGCTTGGGCAATTTTCAGGAACAACTGCCTCAATTTGCGAATTCGCATAAAAGTTCGATTATAAGTAATACGCTGAAGGCAAACCGCAAAAGTGGACGTATATCGAGCTTGAAGTGGTGAATACAGCTCCATAGAAGAAATACAAAATATTTTATGCAAACCAAGCTGCAATTCAAATAAACCCGAACTAGATCATGGTCTTCGGGGGCTGGTCACATGACAACATCGGAGTTCGCTAGTCTTACATCATTGAAATCGAAACTATTAGGAATCAGAGGGGGTTGAATACAACACGCAACTATGTCCGCTGGATCAATGAAAAACCTTTGATCAGCGGATAAGGTTTTGCAGACTTAAGGCCAATAATCTACAAAAAGAGAGTAATGAGCCTGCAGAACATCAGCCATGGCAAGAACGAAGTGCTGTAAAAGTAAAAGAAACTAATTGAGTTCAACATGTATGAATGGTTCTAAACTTAAAACATTGTTAATTTATGATACTAAATTAATTAAGCATATTAACTACGCTTCAAATATGCCGTGAAGAAGTGTATTACGATTTGCTATATTAATGAACATGAGTCTATTGGATAGCAATGATAATTGGAATGATAAAAATATAAAAGTTAGAGATTGGATTACATCAAATTGTTCTGCAAAATTCTATATATAAGTAATTGACTCATTTGTCTTTGCAAGAAGAACGATTGTCTATTTTCCGGAATGTAAAGATACTTTCATTAATTTTTAAATTATTTTCCAATTTTGTTTCGATGTCCGTTCTTTAAATACTCAATCTGCTTTATTATTGGCCATTTTACGCTGGTTTGTAAATTAACTAAGCAGGTATTTTGATTATCTCCTCGCCTAATGCGATTTGATAAATTTTATTGTGCTAATTTTGATTAATTGTTAGTTTGAGCCGATCTCTCTCTTTGGCTGCTGGGTTAAATTTAGGTAAAGCTTTACCATTCTTCATAGCCGTAATTCTTTCAATTTGAATGGCATTTTATTTAGATTTTGAAGTTGATCGGCTTATCCTCGCCTCCTATTTTTTACCTTTTCCAATTATGATGGCGAAAATGAGCTAAAAATCCGCGCCAGTTGTTCGGATGAACTTGGGTGGCTTCACAGACATAACATAAAGGTCCTTATAAATATACTTGCTATAGTATAATTCATAAAGACATTAATTGATGTCTGTAATTTCATCTAGGATCTGCTTGAACTATTTTAACCCTAACTATTCGATCAGCTTATTTTCGATTAATTCCATCTCTTTTCTTGTAGTTTGTTCGTGTTTCAGTAGCAAGAACTCTGTTGTAATCATTTGCTCCTTCTGATACACAATCTATGACAGATAATTGTATATCAGTTTAATATCAAAATGTATAATTTTGATCATAAAAAGTATCATGCCCAGATACTCAGATGAAAAGTACCTGAACATATGGGCAAACTTTTCTGTAATCTTAGTCAAGGACTTTAGTATGTTGATCGTCTTCCATGCATTTTAGTACGTCTGCTACTAAATATCTCCCTTTGACTTGGCTTGGTAGAATTTGGAGGAGGAAAATATTTTTAATTGGTATGCGATGTAAGGCTAAAACACTTTCTTTATGAACATGAGCTCGCCTGAAGATAAATCAATAGGGGTTTCTTATTGAGGGACTTTGGCGAGTAATAATGAGGAGTTATTTGAAGATGATCGGCCTTTGCTCTTAGCATCTTCTATGCTTTGATTATGAGAAGCTGAGATGCTTGCCGAATTCGGGTGAATCTTCGCTATAAATATTTTTTTGGAGTCTGCTCCTGCAGGAAGTTATCTTTCTTTGAGATTTTTCTCCTGAGATGCGCTCATTTTGTTTTTGATCCAATTGAGAGTATTCCCCACTGAAAAGCTGCGTGAGTTTTTTTTCTCGCTTTTTTTCCTCTCGCATACTTCTTTAACTTGCTTCTTTTATTGGTTTTTTTTCAAGATCTAATGAATGCGATTTAAATAAGTCACCAGCTGGTCCTATTCTTCTTGAGTGTTTTTGGGGGATGCATAAATAAAGACCATTTACTGAAATATTATATGAATAAAGCATGCTATCTTCATCAGTATTTTTTCTTCATGGAGTGCGATGCTGGACAGAAATGCTTCGAGGTACTTGGAGAGTACTGATTTATCCTTATTTTTTATTAATCGGCTGATAAAGTATCGGACTTCATCCAAGGATATTTTTTTATAGTCTTTGCTCAGAAGCTCTAAACCTTTTAATTATTCGAGTTATTGCCTTTGTGAAGATAGTTTTAAAAGGGACAATGGGTTCATCAATTATATTATAGAAAATGCTCCAAATTTATAGTTATAAACAGCCCATACATATTTATATTTACTTATCTTTAAACATAAAAATATGGAAACATGAAATCATGGAAATATGGAAATATGAAATTTAAATCCAGGTAAATAAAAATGTGAAATTGTTTATTAATAAATCCATGTTTTGTAAACTGTAGATTGTTCAGTGAGCCATTCAAAGAAGGAAGAAATACACTTTTAAATTTATAAAATCAATGATATTATATTAAGGCTGTAAATGAAAAAATTGTGAAGTTGTAGGATATGTGATGGATCAGCATTGTTGCATAGTGGTTTCTTTCTGCTCGATTGAGCCATCTGAGTATTCAATTTTCTCGATTGTGCGGACTGTGGACTTGCCATTAATTGTGGTCGTTTAGATTTTGGTCTACCGAGAAACCTAATGCTTATCATTGCTTTTCACTTGCGGTTTGTTCGGAGCCTTTACAGCAAGGATTGGTTTATTATCTCCTGTTCTGAGTTTGAGATCCATGGTTGCAAAATCCATGACGGTTATCAGATTCTTTTTCTGGTTTGTAGAGTATATTCCGACAAAGTGAACTGCTTCTGAGAAAAGATTCTTCCTATGTCCTCTGCTTGTGACTCCATCGTCGATAATCAGCCCCATCACAGTCTTCAAGGCGTGGCTTCTCCCTTCTATATTAAAGTCCGACCCGATGTTCTAAGCGAATGCTCCGACCATTTGCTCTTACGACCATTTTTGAATTCTTTTGACAAGAGTGGATCCGTCAGATCCGTCGTGCGAGATTTGATTTTGAGTGCTCAGATCAATCGCATGGTCTTTGGCCGCGGCATTCAGAGACGCGCTAATCTTCAATGGGTGGATCGGTTTCTGGCTCTTGAGGAAGGCGACACAGTCGATCCATGTCTGTTTGCTTTCATTGACGTGGTAGAAGACATGCGGCTGGAGTGGCATTTGGGTGTCCGAAGTGAAGGATTAGATATCCTTTTGGACATATTCGGCAAATTTCTTAGGGTTTGTCCGAGCTTCGTTGATATACTTCAAGGTTTCTTCAATGGGAATGACTGACATTCTTTTTTACGCTGCAATTAATATTCCATGAGCCTTATAACCGAGATTAATTCTTCGATTGCAAATAACATCTGCATTTACTTAACCGTATCGAAGCATAGCAAAAATTAGCTGTTTTGTTGTTCCCCTTGGCCAACATAAGCCAAGCAATTGTACTATTGCTGCCAATTAATAATGTCAACATGGCGATGCCCTATGCGATATTTGTAATTAAAAAAACATTAGTTCCATTATCATACAACCCATTTATTAAATTCTCGTCCTTCGGCTCGAACATCGGCTGCTCATGATTTCTATATTTATTGATAAGTAAACTTAAAAATCATATTGCTTTTCAAATAATCCCCAAAAAGGAAGCATGAAACTCAAAAGATAAACAACAAGAATTTACAATCACAATATGAAAAAATAAAATATGGAAATATGAAAATATGAAATATGGAAATATGGAAAATGAAAGCTAGAAAATGTAAGCTGAAAGTACGACTATAATGAAAAATAAAATAATAAAAGCATGAAACATGAACATACAATTTTAATTGAATTAATTAGTCAAGTTTCATAATTCAATAATAAAAATAAAAATAGATATATAATAAAAAGTCAGGCATGATTCTACTCTTCATGCCTCATAAACTAGTTTCTTAAATATCTTCGCTCATCTTCCTGCATGTGATACACATGGGGCTTCATTACCACAACCTATCCAGTTTGTATTGACTTGCTCACTGACAGCTTATTGCGCTTAACGGGCATTCTTAGCTATCTTTCGTTATTGTAACAGCCTTATTTAATGGTATTGGCTCTCATTTAAATACAGCGATCGCTTAATACAGAATTGAACTTCACGCTTTTTGCTTAGTTAGTTTGACTTATGAGGGTTGAGGCTTGAAAACCTTACATTGAGAGTAATTTGTTGCTAACATGTTTTTGTGACAAATTCGATACTTACTCAGAGCTCTAATGACATGTCGTGTTTTGCATTAAAAGCTTAGCAGTTGATGGAAGTTACTTGCTACTGCATTAAAAGAAGTTTTGATTTAAGCCATATGCGATAGACTTAAATGTTTGGAGAGTTTTTGATTTTTTTAGTTTTTTAGTGCTATTGCTTTAGGTTTCTATTATTTACTGAGCTGTGCTTCTTTATATTATATTTGCAGCTAAAAACTGCTTGCTTTCAGGAGATTTGCTATGTATTTAGGCTTTGGCACTTTGTCTGTGATTTGTGCGAGTTTCGGACTCAGAATGTTCATGATTTTTTACGATCTGGTTTTCGAAATTATTTTACTGAAAGTATGATCCCTGATCCTTCTCTTTTTTCACAACAAAGGCCCCCTATCTACAATTTTGCCTTCGATAGTTAAGTTAACTCCTCTATACATTCAAATGAATAGGTAAGCCTCCCTGAATTTTGTTTAATTTTCGTTGCAACATTATCTGATGATATTTAATATCGACATCCCTATTCACATAACACTTCCATGAATGCGTTTCCTTATCTGCTGATCGCTTATCATGAAGACATGAATGCTAATTATGCGTTTGACAAAGACCATTTCTATCGAACATCCTTTAGGACTTCGTTTTGAAACTAATATTATAAATAAAGGATAATGCAATCAATTATTTATGTTGTTAATTTATGAATATTTATCGATACAATTTGACATCTATTAATAATTCGGTTGTAACTCTAAGCAATAGTTGTATTTATTTTGTAATGATAAAGTACTAATTATATAGTCATAGGCAATATACTAATTATATAGTCATAGGCAATATCCAAAATGTTAAATTCCGCAGCTCAATAGAAGAGTTCGCATATTTAAATTAAAGTGTTGCTCGAGATATATTTATTTATGTAATAACACATGATGATGAATATAATAAATGCAAACGAAATTGATGTTGCCAGACAATCTCAATCAAGTTACAGACTCCATTCTGCAGGAGTATCTCGAAATGTTTCTTGATATCAAAGAATACAAAGAAATCAAACAGGGCAAATAACTCTTGAATCTCTTTCAGTCATGCACACATGAAAAATACTCACTCAAAATCATCAGCAAGATATTTATGTTTTTTAAGCATTCCACACCTGAAGGGAAAGTATGCACTCTGCAGTTTTTTCATCAGCTTATTGAAATTGGAGGGTCTACAGTCTTCTTTGAAATGTAAAAGCAGTTAGCATAAACATTCATTAATTTATGCGATTACCGCTCACAGATAAAAAACATGGAAAGAGGATCTTCCTTCTTTCTAGTTACCCATAATATAGGCACAAACAACAGCACAACCAAATTCAATGAGCTGATCCGGCTGTCAAACACTTATTTTCGAATGAGCCATGAAATGCTCTATATTTGGGGTGTGAAATATTTTCCGAATTCAAACTTCGAAACATTGTATAACAAGCTCTCAAAAGAATGCTACTTTCCTAAATTCCCAACTTAGTTCAAATTTTACTCGATAGAAAAAGTGGAGAAAACAATAAATTCAATTGCTAGTTTAGCCAAAAAAGTCTCTTTATAAAGAAACACAAATAATCACGCACAAACAGCGAATCCCTCGAAGAAACCCATAGCAAAACAAAACGAATAGCCGCCAAAATATATTGATCAGCTCTAGAACAGTAAAAACGATAAAGATTTATAATAAGAAGCTGATGATTAACTTATTTCTTCCCTTCGTAAAGAACAAAGCTCAATGATAATAAAGCCTTCCAAAGTTAAAAAAACTAATCGGCAAATACCAGCCAATGTCATTTATCGAGAATCCTCAATCGATGACCCTGAAGATCTCACACCCCAGATCGCATAATTCCAATCTTAAAAATTAAAGAAATAGGCAAATATTAATATGCCGCCTAAAAAAATAAAGATTTAACTGCCAATAGGAATGGGAATAATCAAATAAAGGTCAGTTTAAAGCGATTCAATAATATCCAGCAACCGTCAATCCCATAAAGTGTCCAACCAGGAATTCGCAACCATCTCAGAATGTGACAATTAGAATTAAGTACAAGCTATTACGCAATAAAAACAAAGCAAAAATCCCAAAGCAAATGGATAAATCTTGCAAGTTAAATAAGTAAATGCCTAAAATTTGCTCGATGAAAGCTCATAAAGATCGTTGAGCTAAAAGAAATCGAATATCGAACCAGAATAGTCCTCTAATGCGCCAATTCTACAGTAAAACATTAAATAGCATGATGTGTAAGAGTCAGTAACTTTCAGTTAACTTATGAAAAGATAACAAAGAGCTCTGCAAAATTCAAGTCCCGCAATCAAAACATAAAGTGGTGTGAGGGGGATGAGATAAGATGATAAAGTCGTGGCTAAATTAAAATAATAATACAATTAACAAAAATAACAAAGATCAAAGCTGAGTATATCATAAAACAAATAGTAGAAGCAGGGGCATACATATGAAATAAAGTAGACACATTAATATAAATAAAAACATACTGAAAAATAATAGAAAAGGCATATTTAAAGATAAAAATAAAAGCATATTCCGAAATAGCAATAAAAGCATCATAAGCTTCAATAATAAAACCAATAAATAATTGCAAAAGCCGCAGATTCAGTACATAAAAGTAAACAAGAAACCAATAACAATTTAATAAATTCGTAGCCATAACAAATTTAAAATTATAAAATAAAATAAACTTCAATTTCTGATAATTCAATAGGATAAAAAAGGAAAGCGATCAGTTAGCTATCCCTTCAGCAAGATTCTCCTTTGACTATATCAAAAGACAGTGGAAAAGTCGCAGTTGTAACAAAACAAGAATTAACCAAATTAACCAAACAAAAAGTCAAAAATATAAGCATACAAACCGCAGCAGCAACACCCTAAAATGGACAGATTTCCATAAAAAAGTATCACAATTTTCGTAAATTCAAATAGTATTCAATGGTAATTGCCCCACCAAGCATATATGAAAATACTAGCACAAAACTAAACATAGTACAGTAAATCGAATAATTAAAAAAGGCGATCAAAGTGCAATAACATTAAAAATATGACAGCCAACAATTAAATACACTTTCTGAACAAATAGAGCTGCTTAGAAAACAAACTGAAGATCGATAATAGAGAAATATTAGCTAACTTAGAGCCCTTTTAATGACATAAACCGATAAAATTAACAAGTTTCTAACTCCCCAGGATTCCAATGCTAAAAATAAAAACTATTCTTCCCAATTCTCCCAATTCTCCCAATTCTGCTAATCGAACAAGAAGAAGTAATCACTCTGTCAATTAAAACCGGCATCATAAATGAGAACGAAGAACAATAATGACGATGATTTCGATCACACTATCGCTCTTACTGCGAGATTGGGTTCATCTCTGAAATCAAGATCGAATTCGAACAAGAAATCCAATATTCGCAAAAGAAGATGTTCAGTTGAGGCCCATCAGTTCGAGGAAGGCACAATGCTTTATTTGCTCGCGCGAAAGAGACAGCCAATACTGTGAGATTGCTATGTTTTTGAGACATTCTATCATTCTGTAGGGTATTGTTTGGATTATGTATGCATTAATGATTACGATGAATATTGTTGCTCTTGAACGATGCTGCACAAATGTTCCTGTGCTATCCGCATGCTCCGATAGTTCAGATCGATACTCGTTAGTGATGCATTATGATGATATTAATTGAATTATGATATATAATCAATCATTTTTTGACTCCTCTGGAACTTTGCTCCAATAATACTTGAAGCTTCCCCATTCAACACCTTGAAGGCAGACAATCAGATTCTCAGGAAGGAAAACTTTAATCAGAAGTCCACAAAGCAGAGACAATGATCCCAAAAGCAGGCATAACAGATTCTAATTGAAGCTCAATTCAACTGTCTTTAATGACTTTCCACCGTACTTTACCATAGTCAGCTGAATGATGATTGTTCCGACTAAGATAACCAAGAACAGAGGGTTATTGAAGAAGTTTTCGAAGACATTCACTTCTGAGTGTTTGAGTTTACGGGCATTAATTTCGTTGAAGATCTGAAGGAGCACGAATACATTGAAGAAGATGGAGTAATGCTTTCCTGTTTCTTCGTTCCAGTCAGAGACGCCGATTGATGATGGGATTCCGAGGATTTCGGGGCCTAAATAAAATCAAATATTACCTTTGAAAAGTATGGTTCCGAGAAGGAAGACTTGCATCAGTCCTTGGACAATAATGTTCTTCCACATACCTGCTGTGATTAAGCTTTCGGTCCTGGAAACTGGCTTTCTCCTGAGAAGTTAATCTGTTGGAGGTTCAGTCGCCAAAGCGAGTGAGGCTAAGGTGTCCATGATTAAGTTTACCCACAACATTTGGATGGGATTCAAAGGGGATTCTCTCAACACTGCACCACCCACAAAGGCCATCACCAAAGCGGCAAAGTTTACAGTCAACTGGAATTGTAAGAATTTTCTGATGCAATCGAAGATATTTCTGCCGTACTTCATAGCGGTCACAATTGAGCTAAAGTTATCGTCGAGGAGAATGATTCCGGAGGCTTATTTGGCAACTTCAGTTCCTGCGATTCCCATAGCAAATCCGATATCTGCCTTTTTAAGAGCTGGGGCGTCATTTGTTCCATCACCGGTCATGGCAACGACATTCTTTAATTTTTTGAGTCCAGTAGCCATCAAATACTTGTCATTAGGAGATGATCGGGCCAAGACGCAAAGCTGATCAGCAACCAGCTGGAAATTTTCAAGGTTTCCGACAGTTTCCTCTTCTTCTTCACCTTCACCTTCTTTGACGAGTCCACCTACGAATTCTCTAAACACTTTTCCTTCCATCACGGTGTAATCTCCCTCACTGGGTTCCCAGCTCTCAGCGAGAATACCAGCTTCCTTGGCAATAGCAATAGCTGTGTTTTTATTATCACCTGTAACCATTCTAACCTTGACACCCGCAGAATGGCAGGCTGCCACGGCATTCTTAATGCCATCTCTCAATGGATCTTTAATTCCGACCATTCCGAGGATGACTAAGTCGGATTCAATATCGTCCCAATCGACAGGGGTTTGGGTGGTCTCCTTGTAGGCTAAGAGGATTGTTCTGAGGGATTGTGAGGCAAAGTCAAGGATCGTCTGTTGGATGGTATCTGAAAAATCGGCAGTGATTTTGCTGATTGTTCCTGATTTGTTGACATACTTTGTGCAATATGGGATCAAAAAGTCTGGGGCTCCTTTGACGAAAATGTATTGAGTTCCCTTATCATCAAGATATGAAGTGGCCATTTTCTTTTTCTCTGAACTGAACGGGAATACCTTCAACTGCTGTTCTCTATTTCTGAACTTTTTATAGTCAAATCCCATTCGGAATGCCATTTCGAGGAGGGCGCAGTCAGTTTTGTTTCCGATTTGGTTGTTGGTGACATCTGTTCCCTTGTAGGCAATAGTGGGACTGGCATTGGAGTTGTTGCATACAGAAAGGCAGAGCAATCGAATGGTGTGTTCTCTGGCAATTCCTTTTTCCATGTTTTCAAAAACACCCTGCTCAATAAAGATCTTGGTCACAGTCATCAAGTTCTTGGTGAGAGTTCCTGTCTTATCCGAGCAGATGTTGTTGGCTCCTCCCATTGTTTCGCAAGCCTGGAGATATCGGACTAAGTTGTTTTCGTCTTTCATTTTGTTGACTGAGTAAGCGAGGGCGATAGTGACAGCCAAAGGGAGACCTTCAGGCACAGCCACAACAATAATACTGACAGCAATGATGAAATACTCAATTATTTCGTGAAGAGTCTCCACTGAAATGAAGGCTGCGATGAAATTCTCCTCTTGGAAGCAATCGTAAATGTAATGGACCAACATTGCAAGGAAAGTAGCGGCAGCTGAGTACATGCCCACAACACCGACTTGATCAGCAAGGACTGTTAGCTTTTCTTGAAGGGGAGTTGTGTCGTCAGTGCCCAAAAGAGTTTCCTTTAATTTCCCATAATATGAGTTCCTGCCTACAGCGGCCACCAGCATGAGTCCAGTTCCTTCCATAATCTTTGACGATGAGATCAAGAATGGGCTACAGTTTTCTGTGGCCTCATAAGTCTGTGGAACTTTCTTTTTGATTTCATTGGTTTCTCCTGTGATGGATGACTCATCGACGCTGATGTTGTTTCCTTGGATCATGATGCCGTCAACCGATAAGATTTATCCGGTCTCGATTTCTGCGATATCTCCAACAAGAAGATCGTATACAGACATATTGATGAGATCACCACCTCTGTAAACGTTGATGTTTTTGGCTGAGGCAATCGCATTCAATTTTTGAAACTGCTTTTCCTTGATGTAGTTGTTTCCAGATGTCACTGTCACAATGATGATGACGGCCATGAGAATTGAAGCACCTTCCAGCCATCCTTCTGCGAGACCTTCAGTCAAAATACCGAGCACAAGGGATACAACTGCAGCACCGCAAAGAATTTTAAGCATATCGTCTTCGAAGTTTTCGAGAATTAGTTCCAGGATTGTTTTAGGAGGCTTAACAATGGGCTGATTGTCCCCATATTATTCGACTCTTCTTTCATGGTCTTTCTGGTCAACCCCAATACCTCTCTAGTTTAGAATATTGTCGTACCTGGTAGTTGGTCCTAAGGATGGATTCGAGCCCAGGGATTCCTCCCCAGCCTGCGAGTGCCTCGATGGAAGCTCCATCACGGATGTTATCTGGCTCAAATAATGCTCTAAATCAGTTAAATTAATACCCAAGGTCCTTGACTGTGACTTTCGGACGTAGTTGCGACATACGAATCTTTCTAATATCAATAAATATATAAAATTAAAACAGCCCCTCCATTTAAAATATGTGGGCCTTCACCTAATCTTTGCTATCTTTCATTTATTTGATGAATATTTCCATTATTCCTGTCATTTGCGCATTTAGATGCTGTAGATATCTTACAAGCTATTTTGCTGAGCAAAAAGTTGCAACAGTACTTAAACACGCAGTCTTGTTGGCCAAAATAGTTGAATAACTACTGCCAGGCATTCCTTTGAACTGCTCAATGACACTCAGGAACTTTATCGATGCTTTATTGCATTAGTCTTGGAGCCACGAATATTCATGATCATAAAACCAGGTCAGCAACAGATACTCACCACATACCTACATATTAATAATGAAAAACATCTCTTTATCATAGAGAAATCCCCCGAATAAAATTGACATTTTTCGAGAACCACACACAAAAATAAAATCAGCTTTTGTCATAGTCATACTCATAGTCATACTCATAGTCATAGTCATAGTCATAGTCATAGTCATAGTCATAGTCATACTCATAGTCATTAATAAACAATTCACACTAAATAAATGCTGCTATTATAAAGCTGTCGATTATTTTCAGCTATTATGATATCATTATTCATTCTATCTAATTTTAGCACTCGTATTGGTGTTAGAGAGCATGCGATTGCTTTTAGATGGATGTGGGATGTAGTAGATGTTGTGGGATGGAGTAGATGATGTGGTCTGTGGCAGTTGATCAGATATAAATAATAATAATTTAAATCAATGGCAGGAGATTCAAAAACAAAGAAGAAGAAATCGTAAGAGAACAAATCAGAAAAATCAATTAAGTCGAAAACCAAATCAAAGGACAAAGAAAAGACTCCTTCGAAATCCCCTTCGAAATCTCCCTCTAAGGCAGACGGCAAAGAGCCCAAATAGAAAAAAAAGCCTTCCAAAGCCAAAAAAACATAAAACTAATCCGACACATCCGACATTTTGCCACCTCTCACGGCAGCGTAACGCCATAACTTACATAGAAACTGTATTCATCATGCAAATCCGTTCATTTACTACTGTGAGACATGCGAATAATTAATCTGCGAGCATTGCACCGTATATGGCCCACACAACAATCACGTATTCGATATGTTACTCGCAATAGTTGCACAGAATTCTGAAAATTACTGATGCATATCGATCTCGAGTTTACTACCTCTCAGAGGCAATTCGCACGAATTTAGTGGATAAAAGGGATAAAATAATAGCTCAACTTCACAGACTAGAGTATAGATCGTAAGAAATTCGATTTGTGAAGAATATTGTTTCAAGAGACATACGATCTGAATACGTTGGAATGCTAGAACGACTAAAGAATGTTTAAGGAGTCAAAATTGCGAGTCTTGGACACTAGGTTTCTCTTGCTCAAAGGGAGCTCGATACCATTAACGATTTAGGCAATAATTTTTTTGAGCTAACGACGCTGGATGGCGAAACTATCGAACAGTAAAGGAAAATATGCCGATTCTTAATGAAATCTAAAAAGATGTATGAAGCTGTCGAATATATTCTCAACAAAGCATAAAGAGTATTTTTATAATAATTCAGCCATTACCCGAAATACGCACAGACGAGCTCCCACGTGAAATCGAATAGTCTAGATCAAACCTACAAAAGGCTGCAGCTGGCAAACAAATAAACGACTTCAAGAACTAAGTCATATTCAATTTAGTGAACGACTTGAAGGAATAATAAATCAGAATAAAGTAAGAAGTGTAAGAAAAGGCAGACTATATTATCAGAGAGCTGAGCAATGAAGCAGAGAATAAGAATGCCACACTGAACAAATTCAAGTTAATTTGCTACTACTGTGGAGTAAGAATGTCTCAAAGTGTCATTAACGAGCCTTGTGAAGTGAATAGTTCGAAGAATTCAGAATAATACGAGAAACATGCAACGAAGAAAACTCCGCCTGAAGACTATAATGGGAACAAGAGACATTTTTTCAGTTCGAAAGATAATCATGATTAAAATTGATATATATCACATCTATTTTGGAATTGTGTTGTTTGTAGTAATCAGTCATAGATAAACGCAGGGTTGGGGTTGGGGTTGGGGTTGGGGTTGGGGTTGGGGTTGGGGTTGGGGTTGGGGTTGGTTGGGGTTGGGAGGGTTGGGA
>NW_028282355.1:0-16773 GCF_059751285.1 Brachycentrus maculatus | reverse complement strand
TCCCAACCCCAACCCCAACCCCAACCCCAACCCCAACCCCAACCCCAACCCCAACCCCAACCCCAACCCCAACCCCTTGCGCCCATGGATCGTCCGTCTTAGCTCAATCGTTAAATTTATAACAACTAATTAATAAATACTGGTATCAAAATTGGTCAATATAATAAAGCCCATATTTTTATGCTTTTTAAACTTCCAAAGAATAAATTGACTTAACCCAAGATCTAGGCACTAAAACATCAAAAGAAAAGCAAGATAGCCCATAATATGCCTCATTTCACGAGTTATCAGTCCTAGATAATTTATAAATGACATCTGAAGCTATTATATATTCGAAGCTTTATTTTAGATTACTAATCTTCTAATTATGAAGGCAAGCACTCCTCTCTTAGCGCAATAGAACAGTCCAGGCGCCCCCCGAAAATATCACCCAGCCAGAACGTTTAAGCTAATGAAATAAAATCGAAATATGCCAAATGCAGATGGCCAGCTCGCAACCGCATGCATTCAGAAATAAAAGCAGTGCAAAGCCAAGCCGAATAGTCAGAAAGAAATATAAAGCAAATTGGTGAAGATGATCGTGTCTTTAAATGAAGAATATTTTCGTGAAAAGATCAGGGTCCGAAACACTGGGAAACCTAACAATCTGCGGTTGATTCTTCCTGGGAGAGTCACGAACTCCAACTATAAGACTGACTACTTGCCCAAATCGAAGAGTGCTGTCAAGTTTAGTGTCAAGAAAAGTCAGAACCTCGACCAGAAGATCCACTTGAATTTCACAGGAATCACCACATACCAAGAAGAATATATCAAAAAGCAGGCAGTCTAGAAGCCGATCAAAAATTATGCCAAGCTATCGATCGACCAGACAGCGCCTAGCTTCATGGACACCCAATACAGTCGCACCTATCTCAACTGGGGTGCTGACAGTAAGATGGCTTCTATGAAACCCGAAGGAAAACCAGCGACGACCGATCTTCCATTTCACTGTCAGACTTCGTATCAAAAATAGTTCGGCCCGAAGAATCGCAGGAACGTGAGCACAGCCCGTCCGTTGAGAGCTTCAAGAAGTACATTTTTTGCGTACATATTTTCATAATTTAGTAGCTCCAGTCGAATAAAAATGCCATACATGACAACGAGCCGGGAATAGTTCTGCGAAAAGCCCATAAGTTTCGAGCACAACTGTAAGCCAAAATTCAATACTCTAAGCCTGCAAAAGGGTGTGTTAAATGGCAAGACTTAGTATCAGAGCTCCTATTACGAAATGGCCTATGCCATGAGCAATGAACTCTCAGAAATGCCATTGGCATAACTTCAAAATCTAATAATTGATTTATGATGGAGGCTAAATATGAAATCAATTTAGTTAGAAATTTATAGCATGACTGATAGCTATATGCAGAATTGAAAGTGTTTATCCTTTGCTATTTTACATTCAAGTTTATCCGCTAAAATTTCGTGGAAAGAGCAGATTAAATAAAATAAAGCAAAGATTCAGGATTCAGTAGGATATGCCAGATTTATGAATGAGTTCAATTATATCTTAATTTTACACACTATTTTAAATATGAAGCAAATGCTTTATTATAATAGCACACCCTATGGCCAAGTAGATCAACAATTTCAACCTACCAAACTACGAGAAATTCATGCGAGTATTTTTTAGTTCTTACGAAGCCATCTGCATCGTGCCAAGCCTGCTACTCCGAGACTCAGTACAATGGCGATTACATTATTACATGCGAAATATGCAGGAGCTGCATCCACCAAACCCACTACGGGTCAGAATCGCTAAATGCACTGGAAACATGGCGATGCGAGAGATGCAGATACTTCTTGGAGTATGGGACTGAGAAGATTATCGAATGCGAGTTCTGTCCGAATCTGAGAGGAATTATGAGGCTTTATTCCTACGAAAATCGCAAAATTTGGGTAAATTTAATGTGATGCAGCTTCATCCGGAGTGCGCCACTTGGGGGTATCCTTTAATTGTTTTCACAACAAAGGGAAGATAGGGAATTCGTCATGTAAAATCGCAATGCAATTCCATTCATTTTTGGGCAGAGGACTATAACATAAATAAAAACCCTTGTGAGATCTGTTCAGGCACCAGTGGATACATCCTCAAGGTTTGAATCAAATTATTTTAGTGTAAATATTATAGCTGTAAGAGAAGCTATCACGTAACATGCGCTCGGCCACTTGGGTTGGTTAGAGATTTAGAAAGTAAGGCTTAAGTGATGCATAGGCTTCAAAATTAAGGAATCTCTTGATTATTTCCCAGTTTACTGCAGGTAACACCTCGAGCTCAAAGCGATAGACTATAAAAAGAGGTCGAAGTAACTAAAATAATGCGGCCATCCATAAAAATCACATCACTTTTATAAGATATCGCAGCAGCTGCAATGTACAAATGTTTCATAGGCATAGAGCAACTCAAGAATTTGAAGTCTGCGGTCTAGAAGTGCAAAAAGGAAGAGGAAATGATCGAAAAGCTAACCATTTAGGCACTTAAAAGTAAAGAAGCTCATGCCAATATTTCGTTCCCGGACATATTCAATAGTTTTCATAGTTCAGAGTCTCTCGGGCTACTCAAATATATGTAGGATAATTTTATCGGTAACAATGAGTAGTCGAACTCGTCAAGACAGAACAAAATAAAGCCAAAGAAGTAGTTAAAATACAAAAATTAACTTATGACTCAGCCAAGCATTGGGGCAAAAGTGAGGGTGCTCGAAGGAAAGAAGGGCGATCCTCTCCCTCAGCGAGCTTGTGAATAAAAAAACTCTTAGTTGAAACTCGAGTGTCAGGATGCAATTTAGCTGGAAGCAAAGAGTAGTCTTTAGAAACAAACATTGCAAACCCCAAGCATCACAGACCCTCTGGCAAATGAGCTATCAAACGATAAAAATATTAAAAAAACTCTAAACAAAATAAAAAAAACTCCAAGAAACAAATCAATGCAGCCTCAGAATCTGTAATTAAAAAACACAAATAGATTTTAAAACCCTGATACAAATATTTGGCCAAGATAAGATAATCCATATAATTAAGATAGCAATGGAATCCCCCAAAAGAGTGTCGGAGGTCTATAGTAATCTCATAGCATTCCTCTCCAACTAAGCCACTCATAACAGCCTCTTAACTCCTAGGCTTTAAAGAGCAGCGAAGAATAGTTGCCTGAGTAATATAGATATACCATGCGTAATAGGATCAAGCATCCAAGATTTTCAGCCCTCCTCTCCGAAAAATAAGAGGAAGACTTGTTATTTGGAGAAGACGACAAGATCATATCGTAGAAGTCAGATCCGCTCAAGTATTTAGAATAGAACTCGCTAAAATAAGCAAGGAAAGGATTTGAAGGATAGCAATGGATTGACTCCTTTCATAACGACGATAAGAGTTTATTGAATCTGATAGATGCCAACGACCATCAAATTTTAGATGCCAATTTTTTATAAATGCCCAAGTACTATCATGCCCACTCGGAAGTGAACTCAATCAACGACATTGACATCTCGAACAGAGAGGAATCCGATTTGATCAATAATACACCACAATTTCATATGCCCAGCAGAAATAGCTCGTTTCAGGACCAGTCCGAAAATTAGGCTGATTACCGTGTGGCAATAATCTTCGATCGCAACATCACAGGCAAGCAACTCGATCCGGGTGAATAAAAGCCACATTAATACAAGAGCGAGCAAATGGAGCAGAAAAAGGAACACAACAAGGAACATAACAAGGAACAGAACAAGGAGCAGTAAAACTAAGGCGACAAAAAATCAAGCCAAAATGATGAAGGGTATGAAAAATACTTCAGAGAATTTTTATGATTTGAAACCCAAACTTTTATTATCGATTGAATTGCATAGAAATCAGCGAGTGTCTTGCTGTGGGCGTGAATACGTAAGTTAAAAGGTGACAATTTATCGAGCTGGCTGGAGCATTTTAGACAAACCAATAGTCAAAAATAAAATTTGCATGATGGAAAAAGAGGCAAACGAAATTTAAATTATGCAATAGAAATAGGAATATATCACCAGGAGGATGAGAACTCAAGCTTACCCCACTGTGATAAAATGAAAGCTATAATTTAATATTGGATGGTCGAACATCATAGTCAATGATATCATGATTTTAGTATATTCACTCCTTATCAACCAGCAACTCAAAGCACGAGCTCCACACCATTCTGACTAAAATATTCTCGATTGAACACAAAGTTCGAAGAGTTGCCCCTAAAATAGTCAGATTATCTTTTACGTAACGGCGAAGATTCGCATATTTATGGATCGATCGAAGTTGTGTAGCATTTATTCGATACTCGTTAGCAGTTCTCCGATGCTTGATATGGCGAAACTGATATTAAGCTCAATTGCCTTGAGCTTTTGACAGTATCCCAAAGATCGAATAAGTTCGAACAATGTACTTTACTTGAGGGGGCAGCTAGCAATAAAGAAATGAGTACTATTATAAATTCAGGGAGAGACTCTACAGACTCCCAAGTCTTTCAAAGACCGAGCTACTGATTGAATTGCCGACAACTCCACTGCCAAATATTTTACCCATATGCGAGATGTGCCTGCAGTTCGACAAATTTATCTTGAGGGATTTCAGGCTAGTTGACACGGGTAAGTGCTTGACAATCTTATGCAAAGAGCTTTCCTGCAGTTATTCACTAGACTATAATAGGGTAAGTACTCCGTAAAGTTCAGGTCAAGTTCTTCCAGCATCCGTAATTTGATCTGAGGATATTCAAACGAGAGGAGTTCGAGTCTTAATTTTTTAATAGTATTAGTGAGTTTGTTTACTCCAGATTGGCAATTTACGTAGTGCATTTCATCGATAATTTAGCAGCTATGAATCTATAGCTTATAATGGGTACTTGATGTATAAGTCAAGCTCTTCCAAAGCAGGGAGTTCGAATATCTTTTGAATAAAGGCTTGGCTCTATTTGTTGACGGCTGTATTTTCCAGTTTTAGAGAAAGACTGCTAATTGTGTTGGTGTGCTGGTCCATGATATGGTAAAGCACGGAGTAGAGAATCTATACTTCCTCGGTCTATTGAACGTGGATCTTCAGGCTTTTGATCGGTAGCAAACGCATGAACATCTTGAGATATCGTTGGGAGTTCACAATAAAGTTTTATTTGTTCAGGTGGATTTAGTATGAGGAGTTGTTGATCTACTAAAGCCACGCGAATCGAAACAAGTCCTCAATGATCTCCTAGTACTCGAAGAGGCATCCTCGAAAATCGATCGACCTCACTCGCTCTCCTCCGTAATCCACGAGCATTGTTATGATGCTTCTGTCGATTATCTTGTTATCTCGCATGCTGACATTAATTGGATTGCTGACGTGTTCAGGATGGTTTCGTATTAAATTCACAAACTTGTTAGTTGCTCTGCCGATGCTCTCCGTAGGGCTGACGATGAAATTTATTGGGGGGTTATTTGGTTTGTTCTTCTTCGGCATTCTCACCCTCGGAGATAAGTTGAGCCCTTCCTTCTCGGGAAAGGAGAGTTCCTTCAATTATGTTTTGAAATAACTGAAATCGACAGGTTAGTTCTTCTGAAATTCCTGCTCGCTGTATTGGTTGCTGAGGAACATCGATTGGAAGCTCTATCTATCGATGTAGAGGTTTTTGAATTTGGCGATGCTGCTCGATTCCATCATCAAATATTTATGTATCTTATGAATAAGAGCTTCTCTTTTGCTAATAGCGCTGCTTTTCAAGTAAGAATCGTGACCTTTAATATACTAAATTTCATCAAAATCTTAATTCTGCTGGATCTGCTGCAGCCGCTTGTACCTTTCCAGCTTAATCTCAATCATTTTGTCAATGGGGTTCTTCTCGATGGTCTTCAGCCGTAGAGTTTTATACGATTACGAAACTTTATACAGCATGTAATTGAATATATGCTCTTGTTCCGGATCAAGCATCTTGTCCAGCACCACTTCGACATTCTAAATGTAGTCAAAATTGCCTGATTATTCATGATGGTATTTGCGGTTTGATTTGTTCGCATTCGACATTTTATTGAGACTATATTGCTTACTCTAATTGTTCTGGGTGAGGATGGCGCTATGATATAAGCTATTTGTATTTTATGAGCTCTTTTCGATGAATTTATTACTGTACTGGGTTTACGATAGGATGAGATTGCTTAGATACTTGAGTTTGTTTTTGCTTTTTGCACCCAAGGACTACAGTAAGTTATTTTTGTTTATCTTCGTACCCACAATGTTGAGCTCAATCAGGACGGTCGTCCCCGATAAAACTGTTTACAACTGACTGATACTTAAAGTTGGACTGTTTTTGAAAGATAGATGTAGAATAGATGCTGGAATCGGCTCGAATTATGTCCCCAGATTTTCGCAATCCTCCAACAATAGATGCTACAAATGTTTCATTTGGAATAAAGGCATCATTGCTTTAAAGCTTAATAGTGAGCCTGACAAATTTATCACTCGAAGACTACCAGCAGAATTTCCCTCAGCAAATGATTTGAGTACACTCGATTTGGAAGCCACATTGGAGAATGGGTTCGTGAAGGTTTGGAAGAAGGATTTCTTTTGTTGTGGCTCATGCAACTTGATTTGCAATTATTCTAAGCGTAGATTCTTTAAGTTTTTCATGTCTTCTGTGGAAATAAATTGATCTAATCGCAAAATTTTGAGTGACCCCATCAACAGTTTTTCAGTGCTCATCGATAGGCCTCGGATTTCCAATTTCTAGAAATTCAAATTGGATAGGTCTATATGAATTTAGCTGATTTCTTCATAGCCGTTTGTTGAGCTTAAATTGCACTTAATCAGTGTGAGATCCTTTAGGGATGGTTTTTTTGCCATGGTCTCCAGAGCGCTATCAAGAATATTAGAAGCTGAAATAATATAAAGGGTATGCAAGTTCTTGCAAAATGGTGAGGCCAACAGGGTGTTAATTCCATGCTCGGTTAGACCTGCGCAATCAGTAAAATAAAGTTCTGATATTTTCAATGTCTTTTACGAATTGGCCAGAAAATACAAAAATGCATCATTGACCCTGAGAAATCTAATATCCAACTTACACTTCTTAATTTTCGATTTCTATATAATTATCGACACTTCTTCGTCCTTAATAATATAATCTGTGGAGAAGAGCATTTTGAATATTCGTCTCTGTCCGTTCTTATTCTACAGATCCAGGTTGAGAGCGTGCGATGTGAAATCATAGACTATCGCATGAACAGTCGGCTCTAAACACTTAAAGTAAGCCAGCAAAAAATTAATTAATTAGAATTTTTGGATTGTAGGGTAGATTGACAATCGAACTTCAGGCGTGTCATTTTCATTTTTCTATAGCTCAGGAAACTGACTGTTTTTCTCACTAATCTTTACTCCCACTAAGTTTGAACGATACAATCGGTAATTCGTAATGTGCTAGGATATAAAATTTTGAGAGAGTTCCTCGTAGAATACTTCTCGAAAGCAGTTAAGGCATTTGCCGTCGATGAAATTTAGCTTATTGTATTATTTTCCTTTGTGGATTATAACTGGCGTGCCCTGAAGTAAATCAATATCGACTATTTTTGTTCGGAGTAATGCTACTTTTTATTCGGCTAAGTTTGCCACATCTCGAAAATTGTGCACAATCGGCTTATATTCGATTTCAACCGACTTTTATGGGTAGATGTTAAGATAGAAGAGCAATTAAAAGTAGTCCTCTGCCTGGGTGAGAAGCTCTGGACTGAATGCGTAGATCCGATCTGTGATTAACACGATTTATTTGAATCTTTGGGGTTTAGTGTAATATTTGTGAGTAAAGGCTTGGGCAATTCTGACGATTTATGAAAAAAGACTGTGATGGTATGTGGCGAGTGACTACTATTTCTCTCGCAATGGTCTAATCTTGGTGAAGTCAAACGATAAATTTCTCCCATTCTTCGAGACTATGAAGTTCTCCGAGGCGCCTTTTAAGTCCAGTCCCAAGCCATTATCCATGAGCAGCCTGCCAGTGCTTATAATCCTATTCACCTTATTAATCTTTCCCTTGTATATTCCAAGGTAGCTTTCTTTCTAGTAATCCTTAAGGCAAAGTATTTAGGATTACTCAATCAATGTCATGCATACAATTTGTTGTGGGTGGTTCGCATAAACTTGCTGCTCGTAAATCAAGGCGAAATTGGGCTGCGAATTTTCGATAAGTCTTTTCCGTAGGGATAGGAACTCTAAAGTCTTCGCTCCATTAATGGTCTCCTCATATTGCTCAATTATGAATGTCATAGAGCCATAGTCAGTCACTGCACTATAGAAAATAGCAGTGCCTAGCTTATGGATTTCAGTGAGCTTCTTGACTATAATCTTGAAATGCGATTTTATGTATTGCAAGGGAATAACCTCTTACATGACTATTTAATATGAAAGAGTGCCAATGTGAATTCATAAACAAAAAGGCATTTATTATTATTGTTAAGCATGATTAATAATAATATACATTTTAAATTGAACGCATCTGAACTCTTCTTCTCATTAGCACGTTAAATGCAAAACGCATCCTTAGTAGAGTTGAAAGTCAAGGCCAACACCTTCATGCAGGAATATTAACGCCAGTAAAACTAAAAACTGTTTCAAAAGCAGCGTCTCAAGCAGAATGTGATGCTCGAAATACTGAGCAATCGCAACAAGAGTCAAGCCGAGCAATCCCAACAGAGCAACAGCCAAGTAAGTTTGAACAGCATCAGAGAAAAGGCAGATCCTGCGATAAAGACGACCGAATAAATCAAGAATGCGGCCCTGAAAAACAAAAGATTCATGGTCATGCACTCTGAGGACAGGTCAAGCGGCCTCCAGAATGAGAAAAATGCAAAATATAGGAATAAATCGTAGGCTGAAAATATGAGCCAGCTCAACCACATCGACAACTCCAGCCAGAATGTTGAAATTACTTTCAAAGCCAATTCCAAGAATTCTTATCTCCTGCAGGGATTGCAATCATCAGGGCTCCCCTCTAATGACGAAAATATGGATGCGAGTGATGATTACTAATAATATTAGTCTGAGCGGCAATAGTCAAAGCAATTAACCTTCAGAGACCAGGAGCAGTAGGAAGCAAAAAGATAAATAGGGGTTAAGAATTAATCGAAGATCCCAACTCGAGAGAAGTTCAAATTTCAAGAGCCGAATGTGCAGCAGTAATCTGAAGATCAAGAAGAGTAGTAACTCTAGCCTCAGCCTGAAAGCACTGAAAACAGCCACATTCACCATCAGGCAAAGAGTAGTTGGATACAAAGTCTGAGCAAGGACAACGAGAGCCACAGGCATGGAAAGGCACCGAAGCAGGAGTAACAATATGTGGAGTAGCAATACGAACCAGAGGAAGATTAACAAAACGGAGGAGTGTTTTTAACAGTAAACGAAGACGAATCCATGGAACTCACTCAGTAGATTCATAACAAAAATTATGCCTTTGATATTGCGATGGACAAGTCCGACCTTACTGATAATCTTGGCGAGCTGCGCCGGAAAAAAATATAAGAAATGGACAAGAAGAGGCAGATACGCATCTCTGAGCATAAGAAGTCCGTTTAGGAATCCAAGAGGCCTGAAATCCCAATGGGTAAGACAGGAAGAGCGAGTGGATTCTCGCAGAAAAAGACTCAAAACCGCAGTCATGCCAAAATATCAGAAGATAACGAGCCTGAAATTGAGTCATACAGCCAAAAGTACTTGGTCAATGACAGGGAAAAGAAGACTAATCTAAGTGGGGCAAGCATAAAATAACATTAACAATAAATCAAGAAATCAGTTCACTCGCATCGCGCTTCTTACATGATGAATGAGAACAAATCAAGACAGGAGGCAAACATTATCAACAGCTATGAAGTGATTCAAACCCCAAAGACAGATGCTCGAAACAGCCGAGGCAAAAACACCAAGGCTTCCACAACAATCTTCAAATAATCTCCAATGAAAACAGAAAAGAGTGCAAATAAGTACTCCCAGGACCCCAAGATTGAGCCGAAGGATCGGAAGAATTCCTTCGTGAAACAATCGAACAAAAAGCTGATGATCAATGCAGTCACCAATGTGTGCCTCCCCGGCGAGCTCAATAGAAAAGAAAGGGAAAAGTTAGTTGAAGTGCTATAAAATTAGAACGCAGAGTTTTTCGTTTTTTTGTTCAAATAGTACTCAAGAAAGGTGATCAAGGCTATATACGTCCTTGATCAAACCCAAACCATCTTGCATAAAATACATGGCGAGAAAGCACCCCTCGAAATAGTATCCGAAAATGTGAATGCGTTTTACAGATTCGACAGCGGATCTCGCGATTTCAAAAAATTAGATGGATGCAAATCTTTTTCATTATCCTGCCATGCTGTTGATCTCAGATGACCAGAGGATCTTGATAATGAATAGAGCCATTTACATTGAAATCTATCTGCTAATGTTAATTCTAATGTTAATGCTATTATTATTCTATGTAAAAATGTCAATTCTATATTTGATATTGTCATAGGGTATAATTGTCGATTAAATTGATGTCACAAGGCGAATAAGGCTCCCAAGTAAGATGCCACTCCGACTCCAAATGATGCAAAGTCTCTGGCTTGGTTGATGGTTTCCTTTTCGGCTTCGAGTTCTTGCTTTAAGATTGATGCGTTGGTGGGGAAGGGGAAAGACTCCTCATCGTTTCTGAAGTTTGATATAAAAGTACTCTTCAAGGGATCGATCGAGATAAATATACCGAGAGTTATGGTTTACAGTGCCGAATACGCTTGCAAATAGGTTCAAATCGATTTGGCTATAAATATGCTTGGATGTTTGGTTGGTTTTGCCAGCCAAAAAATCGGAATCTTATCCTGTTCTCACGAAGGCCTTGATCGTGGATGTAAGAGGGATTGTCTCATCTTACTGGTCTGCTAAATGATCGGGCAAGTCATTGAGAGGAAGAGTATCAGCTCCTGACGTTTATCTGATTCTGGATTTGTTGTCCTTGGGGACCCAGCCTAAGTTCACAATAAAAGATGTGGAGAGAGTCCGAGCTCGCGAGGCGAGAGAGTTGTACTCTCTGCTGACAATATAAGGAGCTAAAATGGCATATCCATCCTGCCCCCCTCGCTTCTTGCGCACGATAAATCGGCCTGGTTGAATCATGCCGGTTAGCTCGAGTTTTTTGCCTTCTAAATCAGCAGCTTATTTGGGGTTATCAATTTTCAGGACTTTGCATAGAATGTAAAAATACCTTAATCGATTGTGGTCGATTCTTCCTTGATGACTCGCTGAATGAGTTAGTTTTGTTTATTGATTTTGGCTTAGGCCCACTGGGTCTGGAAGTACCAATTGCAGCCGGTAACCAAGGTAGCAGCGATGAGGCCATTGATGAATCCGAATTTCCTGTTGAATCTGAAAGCTGGTCGGTAGCTTTGAAATTGAAAGCCGACTTCCTGTGACATTATATAAATAGTATGTGATAATGCCTATGGTATCTCATCATTTAATTGAATAATATCTCATATTTAATCAAATGTAGGGTTTTCGCTATCGAAAGTTATCATCTGCGGGTAGAATTTACATGCATCGGGGCAGGCGCCACCTGCGCAAAAATACAGTAGAGGAATTAAGTTTCAGGTGATGATGCTAGTTGAATTTAAGAGCATCATGAATGCTGGCAATCGTATTGGCTGTGTTGGAGAACCAAACAGATGCTAGTATAAACTTACCATCTTCTCAATTGATGTAGACTGAGATGCAATTGAGATGTAATCGATGTAAATGAATTAAACTATAATTAAAGTTATTGATTTTAATATTAAACAAAGGCCGAGCCAGGATGAACAGCCACAACGCCTCTGATATGTTTAAAGTGCTCAAGCAGCGGTTCCCCCTTCTCGATATCAATACTGTGAATCCGGAGGCTTCATTCTCAGAGAATCTTGAAGTAATTCTAACGTTATCGCAGGCCATCATCTCGCAGATCACGATGCCCAGCCAGTTCGAAACTAGGCACCAGATTGATCACATGAAGTAAGCAGTCGACACCCAGTAGCTCAAAATACAGAAGAGCCTCATCAACTAGGACCCCATCCTCGCAGAAATCACAAACCACAATTACCACGCCAAGTATAGAACTTAAAAGCATGAAGTCCATGAGGATCTCAATTACTCCTAAAGCCACTGGCAATAACAACAAAACAGCGTGCATTAAAATCTGATGGGCGACATCATGTCATAAATTTGGGAATTTGAGGGGCATGCCAGCAGTAAGGGGGACTGGTTCAACCAATGATATAAATAGTGTATGTTATCTTCCTATGTGCACCACCAATATAAACAGTGTTTGCTACTTTCCTATGTTGACCACAAGTACAAATATAAACAGTATATGCAAATATAAACAGTATATGCAAATATAAACAGTATATGTTACTTCCATATCGGACAATGTCAGCATTGCTAAATATTTTATGATTAGGGGTTGGGGTTGGGTTGGGGTTGGGGTTGGGGTTGGGGTTGGGGTTGGGGTTGGGGTTGGGGTTGGGATATCGTAAATAAGCTGAAAAGTATGACTACTTGGTGAAGGTTGTTATCATCGGAGACACAGCAGTCGGCAAAACCAACATTCTCCTGCGCTACGTCAATTAATAATATAAGATGACGCACATCACAACCATCGGGGTCGACTTCAAAATCAAAACCATAAACATCGACGGCGTGAAAATAAGGATGCAAATTTGGGATACGGCTGGGCAGTAGAGATTCAAGACCATCACCTAGACATACTATAAAGGAGCGGCAGGCGTGGTGCTGGTCTACGCTGTTAACGATAGGAAGACCTTTAACAGTTTGTAGAACTGGATCAAGCAGATTAATGAGAGCCAGCCCGATCACATCAGCAAAATAATTGTCGGCAACAAAAGCGATGTGTCGCCTAACGATAGGCAGGTTTCGAAGGAAGAAGGCGAGGCTTTGGCCAAAAAGTACGGCGTCGAGTACATCGAGAGCAGCGCTAAGGATAATAGCAACATTAGTGAAATATTCGATCACCTTGGTCAAAGTATCAAGAAGGGACTGCTCGAAATCGAAAAGAAGCCCAACAACAACATCGTTATTAACAACCAAGGGCCCAATGCCAACGGCGAGGGCTGTAAGTGCTGAATGTGACCATGATATCGATGCAATGCTAATTCATACATATAGATAGATCCATTGCCCATTCACACAATTAATATGACATTTTATTTCCCTCCAAATCAGCTGACATCCAATATGGGGTTGGGGTTGGGGTTGGGGTTGGGGTTGGGGTTGGGGTTGGGGTTGGGGTTGGGGTTGGGGTTGGGATTGAAGGCTTCCGAGGAGGTGAGTGGGCTGCTGCATCTTTCAAGGAACATTTTTTTGAACGAGCCGTCTCTCCTTAAACTGAAGCCACCCATTAAAATCTGTGGAGATATCCATGGCCAATACAACGATTTGTTGAGAATATTTGAGCTTTATGGGTATCCTTCTTCCTAGAATGCCTATCTCTTTCTAGGAGACTATGTGGACCGTGGGAAGAGAAGCATTGAAACATTTCTCCTGTTGGTCTCCTACAAAATCAAAGACCCAAACAGCATATTTTTGTTGCGAGGCAACCACGAATAGGCCCACATCAACACTATTTATGGGTTCTATGACGAGTGCCACCGTCGGCTCACAGTCACCCACTGGAAGAGATTCGTTGATTGTTTCCATGCGCTGCCTTTGGCCGCATAAATAGCATCGTCAATTTTGTGCATGCATGGTGGCATATCTAAATATTTTATTAGCAAGTAGAATATCAATAGCTTCACTCGGCCATGCACGATTCCTGCCTCAGGAGGGATCACAGACTTGCTCTGGGCTGACCCCAAAAATATGGAAAGGCCCTTCATGGAATCCGCGCGCAATATCAGCTACTATTTTAACGAAAAAGCACTCAAGGCATTTTTATAAATCAACAAGCTTGACCTGATAGTTAGAGCACATCAGGTTGTTGAAGATGGCTACTAGTTCATGTTCGACCGAAAATTAATCACCATATTCTCAGCGCCAAACTATTGTGGCACGTTTACCAATAATGCAGCAGTCCTCCAAGTGGCGCAAAACTTGGAATGCAAATGCCTTGTGATGGCTCACCAAAAAAAGAGGAAAAACATGGAGAAAAAGAACTAAAAATAGGCATCGATTTCAGCGCAATACACAATTAGAGCGCATAATGCTGACATTGAAATCGAAGAACCCACCTCTCCGTTCAATACGCAGAAAAATGTTGGTCATGGCTCATCTTATATCCAATCCTAAACAACCATTAAAATCATGGCAAAAATGGAAATTGAATAGTAAATGATCGAAGATAGAATATCAGTGAATTCAGACGACACAGTTTGGAGGGAGGATTATAATAGTTTATTCTATGATCAATCTTCGGAATAGTTTGATTAAGTCATCAGCTAAATAGAAAGGCACCTGGTTTTATCTGATAGAGGGTCACTTACTCAGCAAGATCCAGTGAAACACGCAGATGGAAGGGCGAAACAATGCTGGAATAGTGATGTGTAGGCTATGAAATGACAATTTAAAATGCATGTTACTGTACACCTTATTAAAGATAACTTATAGCTTTATCTATATATTGGGCAATCATAGGAGTTTGACCTTCTTCATTATCCTCAAGAATTAGTATTTGCTAACTTTTCCATTGCCATCAGTATCGGCGACCGCTATCATCTTCTGGATCATCTCACTGTCGATAGCGAAGCAGCTTTCAGTCACCATTTTCTATATCTTGTGCTCGTCCAAGTACCCGGTGCGGTCATCATCAAAATAGTCGAATACTTTTATCAGCTGCTTCCTCAAGTTCTATGTGTCCAGCTATGCATAAGAATTGCCATACCATGTGCTCTGACATGAACAGAATGAATTCATTCAATTCGATAACCCCAGAGCCATCCTCGTCGATTTTTTACATGATCGAATGCACGACTTCTTCAGTGCATTCGTAGCCTAGAGCCTTCATTAACGAAAGGAGTTCATTTTCATCAATTGTCTAAGCCCTCATAAATCAAATACTCCTGATTTATCCGAGTCGAATATTTCGAAAGCTTGTCTGAATACTTACAATTGCTCGAGGGTCAGCTTTTTTTATTTCTTTCGATATTTCTTTTTCTTCTCGTCTGATGGTTTCTTGGTGGCCTTCGAGGCGATGGACTTGCAGGTTGATGCCCCAATTTCAAGCATTATAGTCTTCTATTGTTTTCTATTAATTTAAATAAAAAATGGCAAAGCATGTATAAGCCATTAACAATGAAGTCGACTCTATTCTTACAACTTTACAGTCGTATGAAATTCTATTAAGCTCAGAATTTAATTTATTAATTTAACATGAGAAAATGCATGAACTGAACAACATGTCGATTTAGACAACTCTCGTTGAAAATTAAAATTCCAATGACAATCAATTTCGATGGCAGACAAAAAAGCTATCTTTCCCTAGCGGTAGGCTGATATACTGTTCAATATTGCAAATCGATCATTTGTTTATTCTGGAATAATCATCGGAAGCTGACTAATAACTCATAAAATATAAATAAATAGACGCAGATTCAATATAATTTTATTAAAAAGATGAAAATGCGTATCTTCAGCATTTTTCTAACCTTACTTCTCCTCTCCTCTCTTTCCCTGTGCGCGGCCAGTTAATAAAAATAAGAGGACAATTAAGATGACGATATTACCACGATGACTTTTCTTGTCGAGTACGAACCTGAGGAAGACAATGATGTCTTAGAGATAGGAGTGCTCATTTAAACCGAAGGATAATCCCTACGGCAAGCCTTGAAGTCGGCAGGTGAGCTTGTTGCATCAGTTACGAAAACAGTCGACGATTTCTGCAACTAGTACGCAGATGATGATACCAACTGCGAGGAGGCCCTAGAAGTTGGAGATTTCGAAATCAGCGCCGACTATTAAAAAGTCCGAAGAAACCTTGAGTTCAATCGTAATTTATTGATTATGTTGCCTAGAATTTATTGTGTCTCATGAAGTGACCATTAAGGCTTATGCCACCGATAAAATCGGGGAGCTCGCAGACTCATTGCTCAAGATTCCAGTCACTAAAATATAGTCATTCGACTGGATTAGCAACTAGGAAGACGATCAAGAAGAGGGAGCCATCGAAGCCGGACAGCAAAAAGCCCACGATATGTGCTTCCATTTGGGCATGAAACTCCACAGAATTGTCTCCGTAGAGGCAGTCGAAGAAGAAGAAAAGTAAGGAGGCGATGATTAAGAAGAGGAAGGCGAGGAGGAAGAAGAAGAAGCCCCACTGGTCTACCGATTCGAAATCGAATGCATCATCGATAAGGATACTGCTGAATCAAAAGCAAAGTAAGAAGCAGAAGAAGATAGACTCGAACAAGAAAAAAAGCAAAAGGACAAAAAGTAGAAGGCCCAAGATGAAAAGAAAGAGAAGAAAAAGGATAAAAAGTAATCAAAGAAGAAATCTAAAGAATGATTTGCATCCGCATACCAAACACTCGATTGCTTGGATTCTATTAACAAATTTGGTAAGAACAGCTATTTTATTGTCTGCATTTAATGCAAATCAATTAATTAAAATATTATTCAAGTTTAAATTGTCAATATCTGCCATCTTTCATATTCTTGGTTTGGGGTTGGGGTTGGGGGTTGGGTTGGGGTTGGGGTTGGGGTTGGGGTTGGGGTTGGGGTTGGGGTTGGGAGTTGGGGTTGGGGTTGGGGTTGGGAGGAGGA